>NC_081563.1:57107115-57109560 GCF_022355385.1 Mustela nigripes | reverse complement strand
AACAAGTAGGCAGAGAGGCAGGCAGAGAGAGGAGGAAGCAGGCTCCCTGCTGAGCAGAGAGCCCGATGCGGGACTTGATCCCAGGACCCTGAGATCATGACCTGAGCCGAAGGCAGCGGCTTAACCCACTGAGCCACCCAGGTGCCCTTCTGAATTATTTCATACAAACGTTTCATGTAATACTTGCTCTGTTGTCATTGGCTTCTTTTATTTTGCATAATGTTTTCAAGATTCATGCATCTTTTAGCATGTATCAGTACTTCTTTTTCTTAAATATTGCATTTGATATTCCACTCTATGTGTATACTATATTGTGTTTATCCATTCATTAATTGTTGAAACATTTGGGTTGTTTCCACTTTTGGGCTATTATGAATAATACTGCTGTAAACATTTGTGTACAAGTTTTTGTGTGAATATGTATTTTCATCTCTCCTGGGAAGAAACTGGGACTAGAATTGCTGGGTCATACGGCAACTATATGTTTAACTGGCAGACTGTTTTAGGAAGTGCACCATTTTGTATTCCCTCCAGCAGTGGGTGAGGGTTCTGAATTTTCCATATCCTTGCCAATACTTGTTATTGTTTATATATTTTTTTATTGTAATCATCTTAAATGTGAAGTGGTATCTCATTGTGATATTGATTTTCCTTTTCTCAGTGATTAATGATGTTGAGCATCTTTTCATGTACTTATTGGTCATTCACATAGCTTCTTTGGCAATATGTCAATTCGGATCTTTTGCCAATTTTTAAATTGGGTTATTTGTCCTTTTGTTATTGAGTCGAAAGTTCTTTATATATCCTAGATTTTTTTTTTAAAGATTTTATTTATTTATTTGACAGAGAGAAATCACAAGTAGATGGAGAGGCAGGCAGAGAGAGAGAGAGGGAAGCAGGCTCCCTGCTGAGCAGAGAGCCCGATGCGGGACTCGATCCCAGGACCCCGAGATCATGACCTGAGCCGAAGGCAGCGGCTTAACCCACTGAGCCACCCAGGCACCCTATATATCCTAGATTGAATCCTCTATCAGATCTATGATTTGCAAATATTTTCTCTCATTCTGTGAATTATCTTTTCATTTTCTTGATAGTGTCCTTTGATGTACAAAGCTTTTAATTTCTATGAGGCCCAATTTATCTTTTTTTCTTTTATTGCTCACACATCTAAGAAGCCACTGGCAAATCTGAGGTTGTGAAGATTTACTCCTGTTTTCTTCTAAGACTTCATAGCTTTAGTACTTACATTTTGGTCTTTGATTCATTTAGAGTCATTTTTTCGTACATGATGTGAGAGAAGGGTCCAACTTCATTTTTTTTTTTTTAAGATTTTATTTATTTATTTGACAGAGAGAGATCACAAGTAGACAGAGAGGCAGGCAGAGAGTGAGAGAGGGAAGCAGGCTTCCTGCTGAGCAGAGAGCCCGATGCGGGCCTCAATCCCAGGACCCTGAGATCATGACCTGAGCCGAAGGCAGCGGCTTAACCCACTGAGCCACCCAGGCGCCCCCAACTTCATTCTTTTGCATGTGGCTAACTAGTTGTATCAGTGGCATTTGTTGATCTCTGATGGATTTTTAACAAATTGTACATCCTGAATTTCAAATCATGCTTTAGACACCTTGATGACTGAGTGCATCTACTTTTTAGGGAGGCAGAATTGCTTGTGGGACAAATGTGCCCTGTCTGCATAAAGAGTCTTCTAACCTATGTGGAACTTCAGGTGAGACAGAAAGGAAGACTACCGTGGCAGCCACTAAGGTAACTTGAAGTCTGGTTAAGGATCAAAAGATTCAGGCCAACTCCTTGGAATGCTCCTGCTCTGGTGAGGAGATGCCCCCTGTGTACTGGGTCTAGCCTGTGACCTGGAGGCCTAGCCTGGAGCTGAGGCTCCAGGCTTCCTCATGCAGCTACTTTAGACCTGTTTGAGCTTATTGAATGTCTGTAAGGGAGGGTACACATTGTAGAACTAGCAGCTTTGAGACAGACGCTTGACTTCCTCCCAGATTTACATGTTTCTTACACTTTCTATTGTCTTGAGTAAGGTCCACAATCAAGGTGTCAGCAGTGTTGTTTCTCTTGAGGCCTCTGTCCTGGGCTTTCAGATGGCCACCTTGTTGCTGTGTCCTCACATGGTCATTTCGTTATGCGCATGCATTCCTGGTGTTCTCCCCTCTTCTGATAAGGACACCAATCATTTTGGATGAAGGTCCACCCATGTGACCTCATTTAATTTAAAAGCATGTTTGTAATGTTTTGTTTTCTAAGCATTGTGATGTGAACAATGAACTGAATATAAAAATATAAATTTTTATTAAAGATTTGTTTGATTTTTTAAAATAATCTGCAAAAGCAGAGAGAATAGAAAACCCCTCTCCTATGTATCTATCAACTTGCCTCAAAAAGTATCAGCTCATAGTTTGGCTATTGTGGACATTGCTGCTA
>NC_081563.1:56887402-57106715 GCF_022355385.1 Mustela nigripes | reverse complement strand
ATGTGCTTTGGTGAGTGCTGTGAAGTGTGTAAACCTGGTGATTCACAGACCTGTACCCCTGGGGATAAAAATATATGTTTATAAAAAAAAAAAAAAAGTATCAGCTCATAAACAGTCTGACTCCCATGGAATTAATCTGCAGCAGATTCCAGAGATCACATAATTTTAGCTCTGGGTATTTAAAAAAAATATTTTCCCAGTTTTATTGAGATATTATTGACATAGAACATTAAGTTTAAGGTGTACAGTATAATGACCTGCATGTATATATAATATGAAAAAGTTACCACAAAAAAATTGATAAACATCTCCATTTCCTTACTTAATAATCATTTGTGTGTGTCGATAACTTCTAAGGCCTACTCTCTTAGAGATTTTCAAGTATATAATTCATCATCATTAATTATGGTCACCATGCTGTACCTAAGATCCCCAGAACTTGTTTGTCTTAGAGCAGGGAGTTTGTACATTTGACCAGCCTTATTACCTTATTCTCTCCCCCCACACCACCCCAGTCCCTGGCAACCACCATGCTACTCTATTTGTTTGTGCCTGGCTTTTTTAGAGTTTGCATATGAATGAGAACATGCAGTATTTGTCTTTTCCTATCTAACTTATTTCACTTAGTGTAATGCCTTCAGGGTCCATTCATGTTCTTACCAAAAGGCAGGATTTCCTTCTTTTTTTATGGCTGGATAATACTCCACTGTGTATAATACCACATTTCCCTTATCCATTCATCCATTGATGGATACTTAGGTTCCACGTTTTAGCTATTACAATAAACATGAGAGTGCAGATATCCATTCAAGGTAATTTTCCTTCAGGTATGTACCCAGAAGAGGGATTACTGTGTCATACAGTAGCTCTGTGTTTAATTTTTTGAGGAACCTCCATACTGTTGTCCTCCTCTAATCTTAATTACCTATTTAACAGCCCTGTTTCCAAATGCAGTCACATTGGGGGTTAGGGCTTCAACATGAAAATTTTGGGGGTGACACAATTCAGTTCATAACAGTGGTGATGATGATGATAAGGATGATGCTATACAAGGCAACATTTTTTAAGTCATCACACATCCCAGACACTATTATAATTGTTATCTATGGATTATCTCATTTAATTTTCACAATAACCCTATGAAACAGGTACTATAATTATTATTATCTCCTTTTATAGAGGCACAACAACTAGCCAGAGAAACACACCCACTGAGTTATAGAGTTAAGATTTTGACTATATGAAGTCCAAGCTCTTATCTTCTAAATTATTTTGTCTTTAGACAAATGGAGGACTCATGTTATCCATGCATACAATGGAATAGTATTGTTTATGATCTCTTTTTAGTCCTGATAGTCAAGGTTTTATTTGATTACACTTTACTATTTCTGGAATAAACTACTTTTTTTTTTTTAAAGATTTTATTTATTTATCAGAGAGAGAGAGGGGGAGAGAGCGAGCACAGGCAGACAGAATGGCAGGCAGAGGCAGAGGGAGAAGCAGGCTTCCCGCCGAGCAAGGAGCCTGACGTGGGACTCGATCCCAGGACTCTGGGATCATGACCCGAGCCGAAGGCAGCTGCTTAACCAACTGAGCCACCCAGTCGTCCCTGGAATAAACTACTTTTAAGGAAGGCCCAGTGTTAAGTGCTTTGGAAGATGACATGCAGCTGGTTTTACTCTAAAATTTCATCCCTGTGCTGTTCCCTGGTCTCTTACATTGTTGCTTATGGTCAGATCTCTTGTTTGGATCCTTGTCTGCTTTTGGATGCTTGTGGCATACTCTCTTGCCTGAGTTTTCTTTTGGTTCCTTGACTTATCACACAGAACAGTTCCCCCATGGATTTGAGTTCGCCTTTGTTTTCAATAGGGTTTCTCTGAACAGAGGATCTACTTTTGAATCCAAGTCCTTGCTCCCAGTGACTGTGTCTTTCGCCACCTGTCTGCCCGTACTTCTCCCATTCACCTGCCATAAGCCTCAGATGGTCTGCTTCTTCTCAGATGGGTGCTAGTTGCTGACCTACTTTGCTCCAGGAAGCCTGTGCCATGATTGGCCCTCAGTTCTCCTGATTAGCCCATCCTGGGAGCAGTATGGCATTTAAGAGATGAGGAAGATAGGGCCAAACACTTGGCTTTAAACCCACGATACCCGGGGTCATTAAAATAATGGCATTACATTTTAACTTCCAGCTTGTTGCAAGATTACATTTCAGGAGGTGTCCCAGTTGCCTGCCAGTTACTGCTTTTATGTCTTGGGATTTCTAGCAGCCTTCTAGCACATGCTGGCATTTCAAATTCACTCGGTGCAATTAAAGAAATTGCATGACTGCTAGTTTTTCCTCTTTTCCCCCCCTCAGATAAATTGTAGAATTCAATTTGATTAAAACATTTATTAAGTGAGATTTAATAGATTCCAGTAATGCTTGTGTGTGTGTATGTGTGTGCACTCATTATCTATTTCTTTGGTGTGTGCCAAGAATGGCCATGTGCATAGAGAATTGTTCATGGAACTTGCTTTATTCTGCAATTTACCAGCAATGTCAAATTAAGGGGTTTAATGGATTCCTACACAGAAATTCCTAGTGTGGTTGTATTAGCAGCAAGTTTCATTAAAAAGGGCTATTTTTCTCTACTGGGATTTTAGTAAAGAGACAATGTTTATTTTTTCAGTGGAAAATTGATTGTAACTAAGAGGATACTTGGCTTGAAAGTGGGGAATTATCATATCATATGATTAAATGAAAGCTTACCTTGTTATAAGGTAACTAGACATATCCCAGTAGAATTGAGACAATGTTTGATTAAGCCAGATTTTCCTACTTTATATTCAAGGAACAAATTAAAGAATAATTGAGATCCTTTTCAGATCTTTTATAAGCTGCATATATAAAGCTTCAGCTCCAGGTGGCAAAGCAATTAGCTGATGAATAAAATCAACCCCACTGTCATTCGTCAGATGTTTAAATTCTATAAACCAGATAAATTAATGTGTTCCTTAAGCCAAATAAACGGTCATGCTCTCCATGTTACCACTCAGTTCCCTAGGGGAAAGGTTGGACGCATGTTCATAGAATGGCTAGGATCTGCTTAATCAGAAAGGTTGAAATTAAGTTGCCCATTTGATTTTCTGAAATAAATGTCCATCTGGCACCAAACCTATTTTCCAAGCAAAGTTGTTAGACCTGATGGTTTGGCTTGTTTAGTAAACTAAGGATAGGCTGGACCTGGTGTTGTAGTCTTTGGCTGAATGGTTGAAGATCTGTTTCTCTGTACTTGGCATTGAAATTATTTATAAGAAATTGAAAGTGCTCTGGTTTCATTTATTCTTTGCTCCCAAGTATTAATGCAGAGAATTAGAACCTCTTCTGCCTTTGTGCTTCCTGATTTATTTCTTGGAATTGAATTTCCTGAATAAATAGAACTTACTGCCATTGAAAGATGACACGGTGGGTTTTTCTAACATTGATGTCTAGATAAGGTAGACCTAAGGCCCAGAGGACATTATTTTATTAGCTGGTAACTAACTTTGGTTGGCCAGTGTTGCCATTTTCTTTATAAGGATTGCTTTCAGGCCCTGCTCACTGATGTTTTACTCTTTGCCACTTTGTTTTGTGTGGTGTCAATACCTTGATCACCGTGGATGCTACCCAAAGTACGGTCCTGTGATCAGCAGCATCAGAATCACCTGGGAGCTTGTTGGAAATGCAGACTTTCAAGTCCCCCCAACCTATTGAATCATAATTTTCATGTTTTTCAGGTTCATGAGACATTAAAATTTGAGAAGCACTGGATTAGAGAGTATCACCTCTTCAAGTATGGCTAAGGTTGGAGTTATGAAGTGAAAACATGTAGCCAATGGGAATATCTACTTGGTCGATTTTTCTGAACCTTAAAGTCCCTGTTCTTTTAAATATTTTATTCCCATTAGCTGCTAGCACTTAAAAAAGAGGTTAACAAAAAAGAAGAGCTAGAATTCATTTATTATAATATTGATAATTGCAGTCTAGTATTCTTCAGGAACTGTAACAGAAATTGGCAATTATTTATAGAAATTGAATTTAGACCTTGCAGTCATTACCAAGAGAGCTCTAGATGAATTTTCTTGTTGAACTGCCAGCTAGCTATCTATTAAGTGCAAAATATTGGTCCAATATGGCATAGTAGAAAGACAACTGGATTGGATGCTCAGGCACCAACTTATCATCTGGTTATGGGCAAGCAGTTTCACTTTGAGCTTGATTTCCGTGTCTGCAAATGAAGGATGTGGAAGCAATTCGAGGGTTTCTTTGAGGTCTGGATGTTTATGGTTTGCTGTGACTGTGTGGGAAACTGAGCAAGATGTTTTGAAAACATTAAGTCAGGATTATTCCAGTGGCTGGAAACCAACCCCCCATATAGGTTCTCCTGATGCTGTTTGAGTAGTATCATCCCTTGGATTCATTTTACGGCAGTTTAGAAATTATTTAAGTACATGAGCTCCCAAGGATTAAGAGGCTGATCTCTGAGTGTGATGTAGCAGTGTGTGTGTGTGTGTGTACATTTGCAGCTTATAGTGGTTATGTGAATATTCATGTTGCTCAGAGACTGGAGGGAATGAAGCAGCATAAATATGTTTTAATGCAAGGGAGAATGTGAAACTCATGAATAGCAGAATGAAGCAAAACTGAATATAATCTTTGCTGTAAAAATGAAAATTTGATATTTTCCCAACCCCTGGTGTGTTGTGTACTGTTATTGTTTTTTTTTTTTTTTTTTATAAACTGCAGTCAGTCTTCTCTCTCTCCCTTCCTCAACATGTTTTATTTTGGTTTTCATTTTTCATTTGGGGACTTACTTTGGGTTGTATGTGAATGCTGCAGAAGTTGGGGTGATTATCTTTTGTTGAAAGGAGGCATGGCTTCAAGATTTGAGAAAGTGTGAAGTTGTTTGGTTTCCTGTGTTCTCTTAGATTTGGACAGCAGTCTTGTCCAAAGGCTGTGTGGGGGAAGAGATGACCCATGAGCCTCCTTCTCATCAGGGTATTGGTTTCCTTACTGATATATTTGAAGTCTCCTTTCTTTGTTTCTTCTTTCTTAACACAAAACTGGATTAATTGCCTACTATGTGCTTAAAATTGGAGATGTAAAGAGGAATAAGATGCTATCCCAACCCTTAAGGGCTCATATCTATTAGAAGAACATGTGGTCTGTAATTTCCATCTCCACTGATAGCTGTCACTCTGAATTTTATCGTAATGTGAGCATGTAAGAAAAGTCATAATGGTTATTTGAGAGCAATTTCATTTTCTGGTTACATAGTGTTTACTCAAACTCGTGCATGTAAGTGTATGTGTGTGTGTGTGTGCATGTGCACGCTGAAGGCTTTGAGTAACAGCCTAAGTGATATTCATAAAGCAGATTTCTGGTCTCCAGAGAAAGACAGTTCTCAGTGCAAAGTGTGATGTGTTTAGGTAAGTGGGTTTATGTCTTAAATGGAATATGTTAAAATACATCCAGGGATCTTTAAGGAGGCTGCTTTACTGGGAATCTTCTGGCTCTTAAAATTGATCTTTAAATTTTCTCTGTGTTTTGATTCTGGAGAGAAAATTTTTCTTTCTAAAGTTTTACAGGCATGAGGGTGTGCTTTGTGCATGCGAAAGTGTGCCAATTCTAGGGGAATTGTTCTCAGACTTCAAAGGGCAAAAATACCACTGGGAGGGTTTCACTAAGCTGATTCCTGTCTTGACTTCTTTGCACCTCAAGTTCTGATATGGTAGGTATGGGATGGGACCTAGTACTCTGCATTTTTTTTAAAGATTTTATTTATTTATTTGACAGAGAGAGATCACAAGTAGGCAGAGAGGCAGGCAGAGAGAGAGGAGGAGGAGGAAGCAGACTCCCTGCTGAGCAGAGAGCCCGATGCAGGACTCGATCCCAGGACCCTGAGATCAAGACCTGAGCCGAAGGCAGCGGCTTAATCCACTGAGCCACCCAGGCACCCCTATACTATATGTTTTAAAGGTGTTTTGAAATCTGTGATTGAAAGACTGCTATGCGAAGTTACTAGTTTTGTGATCTAACAAATGAATAGAAGACTCATGATGCCAATTACATGATGTTCAAAAATTTAGGCTCTGTAGTCAGATGGGCCTGAGTTTTAATTTCCATTCCTGTGGTTGCTGGCAGCAGGTGCTTGGGCAACTCAACCTCTCCATACCTCAGTTTCCTCCAGTTTCCTCAAGATAATAGAGGGATAATAATAATAATAATAATACCAACTAGTTAGCTTATTGTGAGGCCTGGGCAGAGTAAATATTCAATAAATTTTGGATGCCAGTGATATTTGTTTGTGCAAATAACATAACAGCAAACAAAAATTACAGTAAATAGAATTGCATTTTTTTATGTCACAACTTTCTTCCTAGGTTACAGTGAGCACTTTGCAAGGAATACCAAGGTAATGAGCACGGATTCCTCAGGAGAGAGTCAGGGGTTCTTTAGCCACTTTACAGTAGCCCCTTTGAATTGCTTATGTCATATTTGTGTTAAATCATGTTGGTAGTAGCTTTGTCCCATTGGTTGGGTTTCTAGGTCTCCTCTAACTCTGGCCACATAGACTGATTTCACTCAGAGATGAGTAGGGTGTATCTTCCTCCTCCAGGGAGTGTACACATATTTTTTTTTATGAGATTGTTATTTACTTGATAAAGTGGAACAGATAATCTCTGTTGGTCAGGATTAATGTAATAGACAGTCATGGTTTGGAGAAAATGGCTGCCATGGTCTTAGATCAATAAGGACAGGAAAGAATTTGAGGGATGAATGGTGGCACTTCCTTCAGAGATACTGGGCTTTTTTACTTTGTTTAGGTTTCTTTATGCCCGTGCACCTCTCCTCTAAATGGGTGTAAGTGAAAGTTTGAGATTGGCTTGGTTTAAGATAACCTGTTTCCCAGTGTTATGCAAAATGCCAGCATAGACTGGATTTTTGGTTTTCTTGCTAATTGCAATGAAGTATTATCAGAATGAGAAATGATGAACAGATTTATTGTTATTTCTCTCTCATACTAAGCTCTTTTCCAGTGGTCCTCAAACTGCTGCCCAATGAAATCCCAAACCTTTTTCAACCCCCAGAGTTCTGATTTAATTTGTCAGGGGTTTGACCTTGAGACTGGAAATTTGAAATGCTCCTCAGGTGATTCTAATATTCAGCCAAGATTGAGAACCTTTGTTTCACAAGATAATTTCACACATTCTCATCTTTGGCTTTTTATTCCCTGACATGTCAAATTTATCTTCCCAGAGTTTTCACATTGTGAACTTTTAAAAATAGAGACATTAGGGGCGCCTGGGTGGCCCAGTGGGTTAAGCCTCTGCCTTTGGCTCAGAGCATGATCTCAGGGTCCTGGACTCGAGTCCTCACTTCCTGCTCTCTGCTCAGCAGGGAGCATGCTTCTCCCCACACCCCCCCCCCTCCACCGCCTGCCTCTCTGCCTACCTGTGATCTTTCTCTCACTCTCAAATAAATAAAATCTTAAAAAAAATAGAGACATTAAAAATTACTTTAAACCAGTGGTTTAAGTGGTCCAGTAGTTGAGAACCAAGGGCTGGTTTTGCTCAACCTTTGCTCAGCCCTCTCAACCAGGGCTGGTTTTGCTCCTCAGGGGACATTTGGCAATGTTTTGAGACATTTTTGATTGTTACAACTGGGCCAGGGGGACGTGTATTTTACTGGAATCTAGTGGGTAGATTTAGGGATGCTGCTTAGCATCCACTGTACACAGAGTAGCTCCCATAACAAAGAGGTATCTTGCCCAAGAGGTCAGTAGTGCCAAGGCCGAGAAACCCTGTTTTAGGCTTAATCCTCTCATTTACAAATAGGAAAATATGGTTCAGAGATAATAGCTTGATTTGGCCAAGGATTTACGAATAGCTTATTGGCAGAATAAAATTCTTAACAATTGTAGCATTATTGTGGAATCCTGGGCTTATCAGCACCCCCCCCCCCCCTTTGAACCTACAGCTGTAGGGAGTTTTGTTATCCATCTTACTTCCTTTTCCCCTCTCAAGTATCCCCAGGCTCTCAATAGCAGTGATTTGTTTCCTGTATTTTAGTATTTCATATTTCTTAAAACAAATAAAAAAACCAAGGTAAATTGCACAGCCTCAAAAGGCATCACTTCCCCCTCCTCCCCACCCAACTAGCATGGCATTATAACGACTTGGTCCTGGGCTCGCGTTATTATATTCTTATCGGTAGCTTTGGTTGGGGGTTACATTACCCTATGATTAATTTCAAAAATGGCCAAATGAGGTAATTGTTATTTCATAAATCTAGTTTGGTGAGCAAAATGTTGGTAATTTAGGCACCGACGAAATGAAATCATAAAGCACCTCCTTATTGGTAAAAAAGGGCAAGACTCTCCCCAGACCAACTTCAGAGGAGGGTATGTGCGTAAATGCGTGCGTGCGTGTGCGTGCGTGTGCGTGCGTATGCGTGCGCGTGCGTGCGCTCACGTGCGCATAGGTGCAAGCGTGCGTATATATGGGCTTGTGCGACTGGCGCACGTCGCTTCTCAGCCCCAGAGCGGCTTGAGGAAAGTTTGGGAAGGTGGTGGAGACTTTGAATTCAAAAGAGCTGTGAGTCCACATATTTTTATTTATAGATTTTTTCATTACCGCCTTCTTTACCTCAGCTGAAGTGGGGGTAACTTGTGGTTATTTCTGAAAGTTAGGATTTGGTATTATGCCTGCTTAAAATATATGTTTTTACTTCTCACTTTTTAATTTTTCTGAAAACGTTTTTGTAACCAACCCATTTAATCAGTCACCATAACTCCAGAATAACCTGGGAGCTTAAAACACTCAGGCGCCATTACCAGAGATTGTGTTTTGCTTGGTTTGGGGTGGGGTTGTCGAATGGGTATTGTTTATAGTTTGCCCAGTTGATTCTTACGTGCAGCTAGAAACAGGAATCCCAGTCCAGGGGAGTGGTTCTTAACACGTGTCTGCGGTTTGTAAGCCTCTGTGGAACTTCAGACAGCACTGATGACCAGAGCCACCTGCAGAGGTTCTGATTTAATTGATTTGGAGTGCCGCTGGGGCTTTTGGAACATTAAGAATTCCTCAGGTGATTCAGGCATTGGAAGGGCTTGGTGGTAACTCAGAAATTTTGGGGGAGGTATCTTATCTTAGCAAGCTTCTCCTGTCAATTGAGAATTAATGAGGTGATACTGCTCTAAACTTTGAGCACAACTGATCGTAGTACTAGAAACAAAGGTCATTCCCCTTCATGGTGCAGTAACAATCAAAAATGAAAAAAATCACAAAAACAAAATAATAAAATTACAAGAACTACTAATTATAAGGATAGCTTGCATTTTTAATTGTTGAGAAAAGAAGAACTTGAAGGAGATTTTGCTTATTAAGACAGCTTTACCTTCAGAAACTGTAAGTAGATTCATAAGAAGTAAGGAGCTGCCTCTGGGGTGCAAACAGTCCTATGCAATAGGTACAAATACTGCATTTTTAGTCTCCAATTACTTTGGCCTTCTCTTTCCTTCTGCCTTTTTGGCGTGGGGGTGGGTGGGTGGGTAGGGCCTCCTTACACTTGTATCTTAACAGACTCCCACTACTCTGATGCCTAGGTTGAATGCTAGACCTTCTTCTGTTAGACCAGCCAGAAGCTTTCGTCAGTGTATTAAAAATAAGGAACGACTGCCTTCTTTGACATGACAAACTTCTGGAGTTGTGAGAGGCTAAGGTCTCAAGTGTGATGACCACTTGGAAGGTTCTAGGGCTGGGTTTATAGAGATGGGCTCTTTAGCAGTGAGGCAGGCCCTGCTGAGTCTGAAGAGGCCCTGGTGAGTCTGAAGAGCATCCTAGTCCTAGCCGTTTCTGGCTTCCTGCTTTTCTACAGAAGCCACTTGGGAGCAGTGTGGTCTTGCCTATGAAGGAAGCTTAGGGAGCCTTCCTGGAACTGACCAGCACATCCAGGGAGCCTGGAATCCCTGGCTGATGACAAGTGAAATATTTCACAGGGTATAAATCTTTCAACATACAAATGCTCCTTTGGTGAGAAATCAGACAGTGGGTAAGGAGTGGGCAGAATTCTTGCATCAGTGAATAAATGTAAAGGATGGAGCCTCCTGCCTTTGTTCTGTGATGTGATAGTATGAGGTTTGTGGGAAGGAAGATTCTCTGGTTGTGGTGGTTTCATTGGCCATAATAGGCTCCTGAATGGGAGGTACTGATACCTCTCTTTATCTCAATGACAAAGGAAAAGAAACAAAACACATACACAGGGGGGAGTGAGAGAGAGAGAGAGAGAGAAAAGCTATGCCTGATGTACTATGACTCAGTGCCTTTCAATTCCGCTTTCATAAGAAATAGCGTGAACATTTCAATCTTATTTATTTGTGCTGGGTCTTTGAACTAGATCCTTTACCATGAATGTGCCTCACTTCCAAGGAGAGCACATCTAAATTATTATTTTCCAAAATTAATATAAAGTGTGTTACTAGCATTGTATTTGCATTTTTTTTTTTTTAGCCCTATGTTGTTATGCTTTCAGTTTCTATTTGAAAGGGAGAGAAGGAACTATATACAAGGAACTGGAGGTGGAAATCTAGGGAGAAAATGGGCAGAGATACAGACGAGAGGGCAGTGACATGACTAGAATGTTCCCCTACAAATTACCAAGGTCATAGGAAGGCAGGTATTAAAGTGTGAACCTCTTAGCTTGGTTTGTTGGTTGGTTGTGATTCCTATTTTGAGTAATAACTATTTCCAGGTATTATTTAACCACAGCATTTGCTCAGTCCCATTGCAGATCTGAGCCTCCAGTCCCCTTTGCTACTGCCAGCTTTGGGAAAAGTGTAGGAGGAGGAGTTGTAGGGAGAAGAAATAGGTCCTGCTGGCAGCTTCAGCCTCTCCCTTAAAGCACAAGGAGTTAAGGACCACTTAACTGCTAGCTCTACTATTGTGCACCTGGGGTGAATTCCATATTTTTTGAGATATACTCAGACCCCGGAGATTCAGGGCTCACAGCCAGCCATGACCAAGTACATGAGTCTGCCTGTCTCCCTTGTGGTTCCTTTCTCCAAAGGTCAGAATTAGCCAGTTCCCGTTGGGCCTAGTGATACTGGCAGTCTTGGGATCTTCCACATCTTAGGCTAGAAGAGGCTCCCCCGGTCTTGGGAGCTTCCACATCCTAGGCTAGAAGAGGCTCCCCTATGTGTGTGTGTGATCTGGTGTTTCTGGAATTCTGAGAAATCCTAGGCTTTTCTTGAGCAAAATGGAGATTCTAGGCAAAATCCTCTAGCTGAGTTTAGCCTAAAATTCACCAAGCCTTCACCATGGCTGTTTCTTTAGTTGCATTACCAGTGAAACATGGAAGCAAAGTTTTATTTCATGATTTTGACTAATAAAGATCAAAAGTTTGCTGGACATTAGGGGCACCTGGGTGGCTCAGTGGGTTAAAGTCTCTGCCTTCTGCTTGGGTCATGATCTCGGGGTCCTGGGATCGAGCCCTGCATCAGGCTCTCTGCTCAGTGGAGTGCCTGCTTCCTCCTCTCTCTCTCTCTCTGCCTGCCTCTCTGATCTCTGTCAAACAAATAAATAAAATATTAAAAAAAAAGTCAACTGGACATTAGACTTGTGAGGAAATGCTTCATCTTAGGGGCAAGATGAACTGCCACAAAGTTTTAGGGGCTCTACAAAAACAGTGAAACAAGAGCTGGTCCCGGGAATATACAAATAGTCTGTTGTATATCATGACACAGAAGGTTCTTCAGATAAACAGATCTAAGTCATCAGGACTTGCACAGTGACTTCGTACACTGTTTGATATGGCAATTATACTTGAGCTCAGATGGTTTTTATTCTTGCCTGGCTATGAAAATGGAGCCCATAATAAACATGTAGGGCACTGCAGAAAGTACAATAAGTGTATTTTCTCATTTAATCCTTACAACAAACTTATGAAGTAGGTATCATTACATGTCTACTGTGCAGATGCAAATACTCTCCTTGGAGAGGTTAAGTCTAGTGTGTAGGCTCACCTGGATGGTAGGTGGAGGAACCTTTGGAGCTTGTGTCTTAGAGATCTCTCCCCATTTTGGAGGTTCTTTAGAGGATACTCCAGGGTGTTGAGCCTCATGGATTTTCCTGCTATGGATTAGTATATGTGAGAGTAAAACCCACTTAATTAATTAATTAGTTAAAAAACCCTTTTAATTTAGACTGTCCCAACACTTTAATCGTAAGACCAAAGGACTGGGAGACTCTAGCTCTCTGACAAGATGCTAGGTGAAATGAAAACCTATTTCTTCAGTCTTACTGCTTTAAATAGCAATGTTGAATTTCCATGTGGAGTTCTAGTTGTGAGTTTGGACCAACTTCCCCTTGAAAGAAAGGAAGTTGAGGGCGCCTGGGTGGCTCAGTGGGTTAAGCCACTGCCTTCGGCTCAGGTCATGATCTCAGAGTCCTGGGATCGAGTCCCACATCGGGCTCTCTGCTCAGCAGGGAGCCTGCTTCCTCCTCTCTCTCTCTGCCTGCCTCTCTGCCTATTTGTGATCTCTCTCTGTCAAACAAATAAATAAAATCTTAAAAAAAAAAAAAAAAAAAAAAAAAAAGAAAGGAAGTTGAGAAATTTGTAATTCCTAGGAAGAAGAACAAACAGAGCATCTCCTGTGCCCTAACTATATATCATAAAAACAAAACATAACTGAAGTAGGATTCCTTCATTTTGTAGAGGAATATATTAAGGAGTTTTACCTCTATTTACCTTACAGATTTTGGGCAGCTTCACTTGATGTTTGGGAAACAAGATCTGCAGAGGTGCTGTCTCTGAACAACCAGGCTCTATGGCAGGGTGTCTTGGTAGGTTTTTATAAGAAACAGCCCAGTGGCCCTGAATAGCTGGCTCTAGTTCTGGCACAAAGAAGTCTCCTGATTTGAAGAACCAGTACCCATCATCTTCCTTCAGCTTGCCTAACTGGTTTGTGATGGCGGTATGACTGCTTTCCTACTCACCTTGAAGGTATTAGGTGTCCCTGGGGGACATGCCAATAATATAAGTTCAGCCTATAACTCGTATGTTGTGCCACTCATTTGTTCATTGTGAACACTTTGTTCATACTTCCTATATGCCAGGTATTGTACTTTATTTTATTTAATTCATTCAACAATCCTATAAGGGCGATTTTATTCTTATCCTGATTTTGCAAATAAGAAAATGGTAGTACTTAGGAGTTGATATGCTCAGGATTACTCACAAGTAGTACGTTTCACAATCAGACTTGAAATCAGGTCATCTGAACCTGGATAGTATGTTTTTAACACTGTGCTATATTCCTTCTTTGACCTCCTCCAAGGTCTAATCAGTTTTCATATATTTCTTTTTTGGGGGTTGGCTTCTTGTTTTTCTGAATAAAGAAGTGATTAAATTTGTGCAGCCTGGGGGAAGTTAGAACTAGAGCTTGATTATTGCAAGACCTTGTGGCCTTCCTTCATATATCAGAATTTTGACTTGTGGGTATCTGGAGAGGTTTGAGAGCTTCTGATGTTTTCATCTTATGTGTCACAAATGCACTACTATTTTCTTGTAAATAATACGATATTAAATCCAAACATTGATTTTTGTTAATCATAAAATTACTATGTTAGTAATATCACTCATGTCATCAGTGGTTTATATGTGGCCTACAGCTAAGTTCCTTCTGCACCAGTTCTGGGCATACTTTTCAACATTCAGCAGAATGTGGGAATGAAATAATCAGTACTCATCACAGATCTACTGGTTTTATTAATTTTTTTTCTCATCATAACAACATGTTTTTAGTGAGGAACAAATAGATAATTCCAGAGTGCCAAAAGAAGAAAGGTAAAGTCATCCAGAATTGTACCATTTTGTACCATAGCTGTTGCTAAAAGTAAGATCTTTAGAGTTTTGTTCTTAAGAAGTTGTGATTCAAGAATTTTATACCTAGCCAGCTTGTCTTTTATGTGTGAAAGCAACAGATCTATTCTCTGATAGGCTAAGTTTTAAAAAAGTTCTATTATAGGCAGTTCTGGGTAAGGTTTTATTTATTTGTCTCTGTTGAAAAGTGTTTGAAGATAAATTCCAAGTGACCAAGGGATGTTTGGGGGTACAGTCATTGATCAAAATAGGAGAGCCAGAGTATAAAAAGGACAGGACAAACATTTAAACCAACTAATGTACATCTATTTATATGCCTGGATAATTATAACTAATAATTAGGGATTGCATATAAAAATCTGTAGTTGTATTTGTTTACAAACTAAAAGCAAATGTTAAAAATCATTCTTAGAAGATACATAATTAAAAAATTTTGTGGTAATCTGTATCTATATTTCCAGATTGTATCATCAAAGTATGAAAAGGAAGTTTTGAGAATGGTGGGGGGGGGGTTGTGGGAGGGGAAGGAGCCTGTTCTCTCTGAACTTGTTTTGCTGCTAAGCCTAGTTTACTGTGTGTTTCTCACAGTAACTCTAATGAGGAGAAGTATATTGTCCTCTCTACTTATGTTTGGTGTCTGAGTGCCCAATTGGTACTAGAGATTAAAAGGAAATTTTTAAAAAAAGATTTTATTTATCTGAGAGAGTGAGAATGAGTGCAAGAATGTGCATGAGTGGAGTGGAGGGAGGGGTGGAGGGAGAGGGACAAGAGACTCTGCTGAGCACGGAGCTCAATGTGGGGCTCAATTCTTTGCCTTGAAATTGTGACCTGAGCTGAAATCACGAGTCAGATGATCAACTGACTGAGTCACCCAGGCACCCAGAAGACAATTTTTGTTTGGTTTTTCCTCCGTTTTGTCTGAGAGTCATGGTCATTAAATTGACACTAGAATTATAGATGTCAGTTTATTTTCCTTCGGGGAACAAGTTAAATAGATTAGAATTTACCAAAAGATGATGCTAATTCTGATTGAATTTATACCTAATACTTCTTGAATGTAGCTTTCTCATAACATGGAAGGTATTAGCATTGGACACAGCTTCTTTTGGAAATATTGGTGTTATGATTTGCTATTATCGTGTGTGTGTGTGTGTGTGTGTGTGTGTGGTGGGTGGAGGGGAGCCAGGAGACATTCATGAAGTGTTCGAGATGAGGACTGGTAAGAATCCCTCTACTAGTAGGTCAGTTGCAAGAAGCCTAATCAACACTTCAGTGAGAAAATTAGCAGCCTTTCTCCTGGCCTGACTGCTGCTTCTTCTGGTGGTGGCAAAGTTGTCAAGCCTCATTACTGGAAAGTTCATCCTGTTAGATTTCCACTTAGAGCAGGAGGATGTGTTAGGAAATAGCTCAGACTCTGTGGCCATTTTGACATCAGATTTAGACAATGACATTCCAAGTGGTGGTCAAGGCGTTTTTATAGCTTCATTTAAAAATGTGAAAATTAATAACTGACTTAAGAAGTCACCACATGTGTGTACTACTGGATTAGATAGAGCAGATTTAATCCTGACTGAATAATGAAGCAAGGGTAGCTTGTGTTTCAGGGTCAACATAGAATTAGAAACAAAGCCAGCAATGGGCAAAGGCTTGAAATATAATTTATTATATACAGTAGTGGATTATGTTGCATTAATAAATGAAGCCAGAAATCTCATGTGTTAAGGCAAAAAGGCTTATTTCTTGCTTTCAGAAAGTCCAGTATGGACTCTGTTTATCTATTATCTATTATGCTGCCATCTCAGCAGGTTGCTTCTGGCATTGCCAAGGCAAAGGACTAGAGATCAGGTTTTTATGCCATGGTACAGAAAAAACACGTATCACTTCACATATTTCATTGGCTATGACTAGTCACATGGCTGTCTCTGAGGGAGCTAGGGAGTGTAGACTTTTTGTCCAGAAAGGGGAGAAAAATGGTGTGGGTGAGCACTGCATCCTTCTTCCACACATAGGACATTGCAACATATTTTTGGAGTGGAATCTGGGAAATAAAGTCTGATATTATGAGTATCCTGGAGGGGATTCAAAATTCCCAGGGACTCAAGTCTGCTTCCCCTTTTTCTGCATCCTCGCCAATATCTTTTGTTTCCTGTGTTGTTAATTTTAACCATTCTGACAGATGTATGGTGGTATCTCATTGTTTTGATTTGTATTTCCTTGATAATGAGTGATGTGGAGCATTTTTCATGTGTCTCTTAGCCATTTATATGTCCTCTTTGGAAAAATGTCTATTTATGTCTTCTGTCCATTTCCCAACTGGATTATTTGTTTTTTAGGTGAGGAGTTTGATAAGTTTTCTTTACTTTCTTTCTTTCTTTTTTTTAAGATTTTATTTATTTGACACAGAGAGAGCAATCGAGCATGCATGGGACTGTAAACAAGTAGGGAGACCACCAGAGGGAGAGGGAAAAACAAGCTCCCCGCTGAGCAGGGAGATTGATATGGTGTTTCATTCCAGGACCCCGAGATCATAACGTGAGCCAAAGGCAGACACTTAACTGACTGAACTACCCAGGTGCCCTGAGTTTGATAAGTTCTTTATAGATTTTGGATACTCTTTATCAGATACTATGTTTGCAAATATCTTTTCCCATTCAATTGTCTGCCTTTTAGTTTTGTTGATTGTTTCCTTCACTGAGCAGAAACTTTTTATCTTGATGAAGTCCCAATAGTTCATTTTTGCTTTTGTTTTCCTTGGCTCTGGAGACATTTATTTATTTATTTATTTAAAAAATTTAAAAAATTAAAAAAATATTTTTTAATTTTAAAAAATTGCTGTGGTTGATGTCAAAGAGATTGCTATTTAAAGAGGTTGCTATTTAAAAAATTGCTGTGGTTGATGTCAAAAAGGTTGCTGCTGTGTTCTCTAGGATTTTAATGGTTTCCTGTCTCACATTTAGGTCTCTCATCCATTTTGCATTGATTTTTGTGTATGGTGTAAGAAAGTGATTTTCATTCTTCAGCTTGTTGTTTTCCAGTTTTCCCAACACTACTTGTTGAAGAGACTGTATTTCTTCCATTGGATTGTCTTTCCTGCTTTTTGAAGATCAGTTGACCATATAGTTATGGGTCCATATCTGGGTTTTCTGTTCTGTTCCGTTGATCTGTATGTTTGTTTTTGTGCCAGTCCCATGCAGTCTTAATGACTACAGCTTTGTAATATAGCTTGAAGTCTGGAATTATGATGCTTCCAGCTTTGCTTTTCTTTTTCAAGATGGCTTTGGCTATTCAGGGTCCCTTATGGTTTCATATAAATTTGGGGATTGTTTGTTCTAGATCTGTTAAAAATACTGGAGGTATTTTGATAGGGATTCCATTAAAAGTATAGATTGCTTTGGGTAGTATAGACCTTTTAACAATATTTGTTCTTCCAGTCCATGAGCTTGTAATGCTCTTCCATTTCTTTGTGTTCTCTTCAACTTCTTTTGTAAGTGTTCTATAGTTCAGAGTACATATCTTTCACCTCTTTGGTTAGGTTTATTCCTAGGTATCTTATGGTTTTTTTGTGCAATTGTATATATATAAATTGTAAATGGTAAGTGGTGCAACTATAAGATGTAAATTGATTTTTCCATCTGCTTTATTATGGATGAATAGAAATACAAAGTATTTCTGTGCATTGAGTTTTGTATCCTGCAACTTTACTGAATTCACTTATCAGTTCTAGAAATTTTTTGGTGGAATCTTTTGGGTTTTCTACATATAGTATCATGTCATCTGCAAAGAGTGAATGTTCTACTTCTTCCATGCCAGTCTGGATGCCTTTTATTTCTTTTTGTTGAATGAGTGCTGAAGCTAGGACTTGCAATACTGTGTGAAATAACAATGGTGAGAGTGGACATTCTTTTCTTGTTCCTGATCATTTCTCCCCATTGAGGATATTAACTGTGGGTCTTTTATATCTGGCCTTTATGATATTGAGGTATGTTCCCTCTATCCCTACTTTGTTGAGGGTTTTTATCATGAAGTACTTTGTCAAATGCTTTTTCTGCATCTCTCAAGAGGATCAAAGGTTTTTATCCTTTCTTTTGTTAATGTGTATATCACATTGATTTGTGAATGTTAAACGCCCTACCCTTGCAGTTCAGGAATAAATTCCACGTGATTGTGGTGGATAATTCTTTTAATGTACTTTTGAATTTGATTTGCTAGTAACTTGTTGAGAGTTTTCGCATCCACGTTCATAGGGATATTGCCGTGCAATTCTCCTTTTCAGTGGGGTGTTTGTCTGGTTTTGGAATCAAAAGGTAATTCTGGCCTTGTAGAATGAATTTGGAAGTTTTCCTTCCATTTCTGTTTTTTGGAGCAGTTTAGAAGAATTGGTATTAAATCTTCTTTAAATATTTGCTGGAAGAATTGGTATTAAATCTTCTTTAAATATTTGCTAGAGAAATAAGTCAAGCAGAGAAAGACAACTATCATATGATCTCCCTGATATGAGGAAGTGGTGATGCAACATGGGGGCTTAAGTGGGTAGGAGAAGAATCAATGAAACAAGATGGGATTGGGAGGGAGACAAACCATAAGTGACTCTTAATCTTAAAAAACAAACTGAGGGTTGCTAGGGGGAGGGGGGTTGAGAGAAGGGGGGGTGGGGTTATGGACATTGGGGAGGGTTTGTGCTTTGGTGAGTGCTGATTCACAGACCTGTACCCCTGGGGATAAAAATACATGTTTATAAAAAAATAAAAAATAATAAAAAAAAATTTGCTAGAATTCCCCTGGGAAGCCATGTAGCTCTGGACTTTGTTGGGAGATTTTTGATTACTGGTTCAATTTCTTCACCTGTTATGGGTCTATTAAAATTTTTTATTTCTTCCTGTTTCAGTTTTGGTAGTTTATATGTTTCTAGGAATTTCTTCCAGGTTGTCCAATTTGTTGGCATGTAAATTTTCAGAATATTCTCTTATAATTTTATTTCTGTGGTGTTGATTGTGATCTTTCCTCTTTCATTGATGATTTTATTTGGATATTTCTCTTTTTGTTAAGTCTGGCTCAGGGTTTATCAGTTTTGTTAATTCTTTCAAAGAACCTCCTACTTTCATTGCACTGTTTTTTAATTTATAATTTCATATCATTTATTTCTGCTCTAATCTTTGTTATTTTCCTTCTTCTGCTGGCTTTAGGCTTCATTTGCTATTCCTTTTATAGCTCCTTCAGGTGTAAGTTTAGGTTTTGTGTTTGAGATTTTTCCTTGCTTCTTGAGGTAGGCCTGTATTGCTACATATTTCTCTCTTATGACCATTTTTGCTGTATCCCAAAGGTTTTGGACTGTCTTGTTTTTGTTTTCATTTGCTTCCACGTATTTTTAAAAATTTCCTCTTTAATTTCATGGTTAACCAGTTCATTCTTTAGTAAGATGTTCTTTAACCTCCATGTATTTATGGTTTTTCAAAATTTTTTCTTGTGGTTGACCAAGTTTCATTGTTGTGATTAGAAAATATTCATGGTATGATCTCAGTCTTTTTATATTTCTTGAGGCCTGATTTGTGACCCAGTATATGATCTACTTTGGAGAATGTTTCATGTGCACTCAAAAAGAATGTTTATTCTGCTGTTTTAGGATGAAATGTTCTGAATATATCTCTTAAATCCATCTGGTTCAGTTGTTTCCTTATTGATTTTTCTGCTTAGATGATCTGTCTTTTGCTGTATGGGGTGTTAAGGTCCCCTATTATTGTATTATTATCGATGAGTTCCTTCATGTTATTAATTGGTTTATATATTTGGATATTCCCAAGTTGGGCACATAAATGTTACTATTGTTAGAACTTCTTGTTGGATAGACCCCTTTATTATATGATGTAATGCTCTTTTTCATTTCTTGTTATGGTCTTCAGTTTAAAATCTAGTTTGTCTAATATAAGTATGGTTATTCTGGCTTTTTTTGGGGGGGGGATATCCATTAGCATGATAAATGGTTCTCCATACCCTCAGTTTCAATCTGCAGGTTTCATTAGTTCTAAAATGAGTCTCTTATAGGCAGCATATAGATGGGTCTTATTTTTTTTTTAATCCATTCTGATACCTGTGTCTTTTGATTGAAGTATTTAGTCTACATTCAGAGTGATTATTGATACATATGAATTTAGTGCCATTGTATTACCTGTAAAATCACTTTTTTCTGGAGATTTTCTTTATTCCTTCTTAGTCTTTGTTGATTTTGGTTTTTCTTTCCCACTTAAAGAGTCCCTTTTAGAATTTCTTATGGGGCTGGTTTAGTGGTCATGAACTCCTTTAGTTTTTATTAGTCTGGAAACTCTATGTTCTCTTTCTGTTCTGGAATGACAGCCTTGCTGGATAAAGTATTCTTGGTTGCGTATTTTTCCCATTCAGCACATTGAATATATCATGCTACTACCTTCTGGCTTGTCAGGTTTCTGTGGTGAGATCTGCTGTTAACCTTGTTTGTCTTCCCTTTTAAGTTAGGAATTTCTTTTCTTTTGCTGCTTTCACTCTTTTTTCCTTTTCTCTGTATTTTGCAAAGTTAACTGTAATATGTCTTGGTGTTGGCCTGCCCCTCCCCCCTTTTATGTTGATAGGGTTTTCTTGTGCCTTCTGGAGTTGGATATCTGTTTCCTTTCCCAGGCTAGGGAAGTTTTCAGCTATAATTCTCTCAAATAAACCTTCTGTCACCTGTTCTCTCTCTTTTTCTGGGCTCCTATGATACAAATGTTATTACAGTTTATGGAGCTGCTGAGTTCCCTAAGTCTACTTTTGTGATCCAGTATTTTTCTTTCCTTCTTTTTAAAGGCTTCATTATTTTCCATAATTTTGTCTTCTGTATTCTTTCCTCTGATTCTTCCATCCTTGTCATCATTACATCTAGTCAGTTTTTCATCTTGGTTGTGGCTTTTTTTTTTTTGCCTCACTAGTTTTCAGGTCTTTTGTCATGTGGTAAGGTACTGTCTGGTGTCTTCTAGGCTTTTCTCAAGCCCAGCTAGTATCCTTATAATTGTTGTTTAAAATTCTGATTCAAACATATTACTTATATGTGTTTCAGTTAGATCCCTGGCTGGGAACTTTTTTTGTTTTTTCTTTTGGGATGAATTCCTCCATCTTGACATTTTGTCTAGGTCTCTGTCTTCTGTGGCAGACACTTTTACCTAGCCTCTTTTCTTTCTCTAGTTTTCGGTTTGTTCTGTCAGTCCTCAGATCGATTTCTTGGATGCTAGAGAATGACTTGATATTTATCTAGCTATGTTCAAGGGGTGAGACAAGCATAGGGTCCCCCTACTACTCTGTCGGGACAAATGGGCAGAACCAACTGCTAAATTCACCAATATCCGGTTCTTCTCTCCTTCCTGAGGATAAAGCAAAGCTACATTTCCTGACTCCCTATGCATCTAGATGAATTATAGAACTGAATTGCAGCCAGTGGGTAGAAATGATTTGTGCCACTTTTAGGCTGAACCATAAACTTACTGCATGATATTCCATGGGCACTCTCTTCCATATAATTGACTGGAATAGAAAGAGCCTAGGTCCCTGAGTTACTACTTGGAAAGAGGAATTTGGACCTTTAACATTGTGCCAGGCTTCTGAAATCTAAATATTTCATTATAACAGCTGGTGTAATAAAACAAGTGTCTAGACACAACAAAAATTTTTCTGTAGACGTTATGATATGATCTGACTCGGTCCTCTTACAAAAGCTGCTGAGCCCTGAACAGTGTATTGGACCAGCGCATATATGAAGCAGAAATGTATAGAGACAACTTAAATCCAAGGGAAGATTGATGATACCGGCGGAGGGATGAAGGGGGGAGGGAGGAGCCAACCTGTCCACCATCTCCTGGGCAGAAAGCCAGCAACCTGCTTTTGGGTGAACTGTTCATTTCTCTGAAATTCTGTTATTTATCCCAAATTTTGAGCAGCCACTTAGTATGATTCTCTTTCTCCTGATACATTACTTAGAGAAAAAGCTGACTTTTCTCTCACTATACAAAGCATCACCCTCAGAAACAATTATAGTTCTTTTTAGAGTTTTGGTTCCTTCATAGGTACCTATTGTCCTACCTAGTAAATGGAAGTGCTTGGAACACAAAAGCATTTATTTCCTCTTTTAGCTAATTTAATTTTTATTGCCCCAGTGAAGAAATATTTTATGTTTTTACTCGTCTAATGTGATTTTAAGATAGTTTATCCTTGGATTCAATTTTGTTTTCATTTTCTGGAAAATCAATTTAATTCACAGAAGGTTCATTCATTTAATGGCTTTCCTTGCACGTGGTTAATGCTTAAGCATTTGATCAAATATTCCTTTTAACAATACCTTCACAAGGTTTAACTGGAGAAAAGTGTTAGATGGGGAAATCCTCTACATTTGGCAAAGCCTCTTTCATTCAGACCAATTGACGTGGAAAATCAGTCTGAATTGGTGAAGCTGAATTGCAGACTATTTTCCAAAGGGATTCCTATATAATTTCAAGATGCTCAAACTAAATTTAGGAAAGTGTAGGCTAACAAATAGTTTTAGGTTATCTCTTTCATCTTTCTAACAGATGGTATGTATAGCTCTGTCGATCTTAGGAAATTCTCTTGTGTTCTTAAACTCTTTTCCTTTAAATCTTTAAGCATTCTCCTTAAACCTTTGTTTATTGCATTATGAGTGAGAACTATAAGCAAAAGTAATTCTCAGGCTGGTCCTGGTCTGTATAATTGTAACTTCTGTATAAGAGACTTTTACTTTTAAGTTAGGTAGCAATTCTTCATTGGGAAGAAATGTTTTGACTTCTTATTTATTTTTTTTTAAAGATTTAACTTATTTATATATTTATTTATTTAAGGATTTAATTTATTTATTTGACAGACAGAGATCACAAGTAGGTAAAGAGGCAGGTAGAGAGAGAGGAAGGGAAGCAGGCTCCCCACTAAGCAGGGGACCCCAGGATCATGACCTGAGCCAAAGGCAGAGGCTTTAACCCACTGAGCCACCCAGGTGCCCCTATTTATTTATTTGATAGAGAGAAAACAAGCAAGGGAGGAGCAGAGGGAGAGGGAGAAGCAGGCTCTCTGCTGAGCAGGGAGCCTGATGTGGGGCTTGATCCCAGGATACTGGGATCATGACCTGAGCTGAAGGCAGCCATGTACCTGACTGAACCACCCATGCACTCCATGTCTTGACTTTTGAATTTTTCCTGTGTTCAGTGCTATAACTAATGGGTTTTCGATTGGATCATAGGCATTTTTTTCATTTATTCTTTTCTTTTATTTACTTATTTTTCGTTTAATAAAATGCCTTCTGAAGATGTCAGTCATTTCCAGGAAAGCAGAGGTTCAGTGATGGCTGGATTACAACACTTGTGTTTTTCAGTGTCTGACATTGCCCTTCATGTTGAGGGTACTGCTTTGATACAACATAAAGGAGGGATATTCTGGAAGGCTATGGTTTCTCTGTAGTGAACTTCAAGGCTCAAAGAATGTATTTGACTGACTGGGAAATAGATGATGGTCAGGTAAAATGGAATATACCACTCTTGACCTTTTCTTTATGTTACAGTGTTTACCCTAAGCTAGGTTTTCAGTTACCCATGATGAAAAATGTGAGCCTCTGAAACTTTATGGTAGACTCATAGATTATTTGAGATGGTTTATGAGCAGAGTAACATAATTTATCCTCTAAATTTGGACACTTTTGAGAGTGAGAAGTGGTATAATTAATAGCTATGCTAAGGAAATGGGCAAAAAAAAAATGGAACCTTTTCAAGCAATGTCAGTCTCTCTCACATACACTCCATCTAATGACTGAATGCAGAAGACTCCTAAGACTTTAAAAGAGGTCAGAGCTACAACATAGAATTCTCCTGGATCCCAAATGAGCATGCTGAAGGCTGCCCCATAGCCAGGAACCTCCATATTGGTCTTTAGTACACATAAAATAATATATTAAATTCCTGAGATTTTGGCATTTGTTATAGCAGTTAGCATTTTCCTAACTAATGCTAAATACTTTATTTCAATGTAACCAACCACTATTCAGAATCTATTATCTTTCCGTTGAGGATACAAAGACACATAAGAGCGGGTCATTGTCTTCAAGAGTTTTGAGTCTGGGAGAATTGCAGATACGTATATTTAATGGTAATTAAACTTTCTGAATAAAGTGAGATGAGTTTAATTTTGAATGTTGATTTGAAGATGTCTGTATTCAGATAGTATTATCCTACATGTAGATAAAGGGGGACTAAAGCTAACAAGTGAGATCTGGTACCAGAGGTAGATTGGCTGAGTTCATAATTTGCAGAGGGTCAAGTCAGCCCTTTACAAATAGTTTGAGGACTTAAGTAAGAGAACCTTCATGCATAGTCCTAAAGATACCTTTAGATGCAGCCACATTGGGTACTCTAAGGGTTCAATCTGCCATTGGGATCTGAGCTTTCAGGATCTCTTGGTTGTTGGCTTTGTACTGTGAAAGCAAAGGAAGCAGGAGCTTCTTTATATCTCTAGAACTTTTTTTGTAGTTTAGAAGTTACTGTCGGGGCACCTGGGTGGCTCAGTGGTTTAGCATATGCCTTTGGCTCGGGTCATGATCCCAGGGTCCTGGGATTGAGCCCTGCATTGGGCTCCCTGCTCAGTGGGAAGCCTGCTTCTCCCTCTCCCACTCCCCCTGCTTGTGTTCCCTCTCTTACTGCATCTCTCTCTGTCAAATAAATAAATAAAATCTTTTTTTTTTTTTTAAAGTTACTTTCATGTATATTCAGTTTTGAGCCCAATAGTGACCTTGTGCGTGTGGGCAGGAGAGTTCTTATTCCCCATTGCATGTCCCCAGGTCTTGCCTACCAATGAGTAGGAGGGAAATCTCATTAAGTGGAATGACCCTGTTCTGAAGGTGTTCAGTCCTTCCTTGGCATGGAACCTCAGAGCTCTCTTAGTGATTCCTCTTCTATTTCTGGAGTCCCCTGAGAATGTCTCACTTGGACTTAAGAGCCACTTCTCATGTACTCCACCACTGGGGCTTCACTGTGCTGACAAATCACTCCCCATCAATTGATGTTGCTTCTAATTGAAAGTGGAGGGACCAGTGTGGAAACACCCCCCCTGAATGTCTTCATTCCTTCCCTCAGACCCATGTTTCTGAATCCTCCTCTTCTGGCAAAGAAACACCTATCAATGCCTGCAAATAGATAACTGGAGGGATGGCATCACCCTATATTAGATGTGTTCAGATGTAAATTTTGAAGCTGTTAGTTACCTGTCTCACACACACACACTCCCACCCACCCACCCGCACAAGCATATAAACTTGTATATGCTTTGGAACTTAGAGAAATGAATTAACTTGTTCCAGGGCATCCCATTTTTGATTACCTGGAATATAGATCCCAAAACTTTTGACTCTGAGTCTAATGTTCTTTCCTCGGTCTTATAGTGATATAAAGGAAAAGAAATCTATAGAAAAAGTTGATCAAATAGGCAAAACCATCAGCTAGAAGCCTGAACTAGTTCCACAGTGGAAATTCTGCTTTCTGCCTCATGCAGGGCTTAGGGATGCTGCCATACCCAGCACAGGGAACCATCAGGAGAACTGGGTGAATAACAGAGGCTTTGTCATAGGAGCTCCCTGAAGTCTTCCTATAGTATGAGTGGTGTCAGTGTTTTCATTATTTTTGCCTGTGGTTTGTAACTTGTCATAAGAATTAGTTCCGGCTTAATCAAGGGCCTCATGTTGGGGTAAGAGGAGGAAGTGTTGTGGCCTCTCAAAATGCCTTTTGTAAGATCCCAACACTCTAGGTCTTGGCAGATACAGCTGGGAACAGTAGCATGTGGGAAGGGACAATGTACCAAATGTTCCAAGTCCAGCTCCCTCTTGGCCCATAATGTGGAACTTGCTTAAAAGTCTTTTGAGGGAGTGAAAACAGCCAGTTTTTTTCTTTCTTTAAAAAAAAAACAACAGCTCTTTATTTTGGGATAATACCACCTGAAAGCAAGAGGTCTCTGAAGAGAATATGATGTGCTTTTTCCCTAACTCCTTTGGAAAACAGTATCCAGGCCCCATGTTGATTCTTAGCGTTTCTTTGGACATTGAAAAAGTTTGTTTTTTTCCCCCCAGTTTTATTAAAAAATAATTGACTTACAGCACTGCATAAGTTTAAGGCATATAGCATGATGGTTTGATTTGTGTATGTTGTGAAATGTAGAAAGTTTCTTTCATCCAATCATATCAATCTTGTGTCCATTCTCTCTTCTCAGTGCAAATTAATGTAGTCACTCATACTCAGATGTTAATGGTTAATGGGTTTAACTATGATAAAAGTTCCTTGAAAACATTCTTATATTTTTCAGAGATTTTCATTGTCTCAGTGCAAAGTCTTCCCTGACCAAATCATAGAATCCTCTTTCTTTTGATTCCCTGGGCAGATTCCCAACTTTGATGAGCAAGGAACTAGTAAATGTGGAGATTTACTACTGGAAAACTAGTAAATGTGAAGATTCCTAGGCCCTCCCTATGCCCATCCCTAGATATTCTGGCCCACACTTGGGTGAAGCAGTTTACAATATCATGGTACTACATAAGAAGTAGCAGATGCCACACATCTTTCTCAGTACCCTCTCACCTTGCCTGAAAAGTCTCACTACTAATTTTTTTTTAACAAACACACATCGACTTGGGGCCAGGAGCAGTAGATCTCCCTGAACCTGTGCTGTACTGGAAGAAACACACACACACACACACACACACACACACACACATTAATAATTACAAATAGGAGGCAGTGTAGGTGGGAGTGATAAATGAAGACTGGGGTCAAGGAAAACCCTGGAGCAGGGCTATGTGAAGTGTGGTACCTGGGAGTTAGAAATGCACATTCTCAGATCTCATTTCAAAGCCTTCTGCCTCTGGGAGTCAGCATGTAAGCACCCTCTATCCGTTGCTCACACCATAGGCTCTGCCTTTTTCCACCCTGAGCACTGATAGGTCATAGCTTAGTGGTGGTGGAATAGGTAAGAGCTAGAAAATAAAATTTATCTATAATTCTACAATTTAAAATAGCCACTCTTACTATTCAGTGTGTATATTTTCAGACTTATTTCCATGTAAACAGAAAATGAGAAAAAGTATGAATAAAAATCTGGTATACTATCATACTTTAAAAATTTTTTTCCAACTTAATAAAAATTGTGGATTGTTTTCCCACATAAGTAAAAATATTTTTACCACATTAGTTTTAATAATAGAATAACATTTCTTTATAAGGGTATACAATAAATCATTTATTCTCTATAGTGCAAGTCTTTCCAGATTTTTGGAATTGCTCAACAACTCTAGGAAGAATATCTTTTTTTTTTTATACATACATCTTTGTGCATATGTGAGATAATTTCATGAAAATTAAGTAGGTTTGTTTTTGTGATGTGTTCTTCAAATGTAATTTGCAGAACATTTATATTAGACTGTGTAGGAGATGAAGACTTCCCATTTAATACTAATGATCATGCCATCAGTCCATTTTATAATCAGAAGTATATGAAGATAGAACAAGTTGCACTAAAATATTTGTATTTTGCATGATTAATGGACTTAGGGCCATTGGTAAAGTACCCTGTCAGTTATCATGGGACAACTAACACTGTAACAAACGTTAAGTAGTGAAATAGGGCTCTGCATGTATATTTCTCAGATTATTGTTTGCTCAAATACATCTTGAATCTTTGGAAACAAAAGTGAGTTTCTATAATAAGTGGAAGGACAGCTTATATAATGCTCATTTTAATGTAAGTCTATCCATAGTATTAACAGATTAATTAAGAAGTCTGCTGTTAGGGATGTTAAGAAGGCTGGCAGATTTTCAATTCAGATTGACACTATTTAAGACAGAGGCATAACTGATGTTTATTCAAGAATTCTAAGACATGTCACAGATTCTGTGGAGAACATCTGATATCTATAGAGAGCTTGAAGTAAAGTCCTGGGAAAAATATGTTCCAGACGGATACAGATGTTCTCATATCAAATCATATTTCTATGAGAAGTTATGTAGCATGTTCAGCTGATGGCGCAGCCAATGTGAAGGTACAATTTAAGGTTTTCTTCCTGTTAAAAAATAATTGATACTACCAGCTTTATGGATCGTGTTAGTCACATATTTTGAGTCTTGCAATGGTGGATTTAGAAGGTGTCTGAACCTCCAGTTAATCTAGCAAACAGTTCAGTCACTTGAGTCCACTTAGAACAATTTGCATGCTGCAAATAGAAACTTCCAGAATGTTAACTGAATGTTTTTTTCAAATGGAATATGTTTTATAGGTCCTCAGGTATCACAACAGTGCATGATCATTTCAGATGTTGGCTCTATGGCATTAGACATTGTAGAGGGCTAAAAGGAAAGCTTTAAGAAGTATTGAAAGGCTTTTCATTCCTTTGCGGGAATGAATGGAAATGCTGGAGAACGTATTCACATGCTGAAGATTCTGTTGTAAACACCAGACTGGTTACAGGGACAACCAAAAACTCATCATGGAGGCTTGAAGCTCTACATACAGGTTAGTTGTTTCTGGACATTTTTAGATTAATGTGTCTGCATACAAATTAGATTGGAAATACCACAGTTCAGAGTAAGGTTGCTGAAATCATCAAATAGACAGACTCAAGAAGATAGAAGGAATTCAAACTTTTTTTTATGAACAAATGGGGATTTCAAAGCCAAATATGACCTATTAATATTATTTAGAAGGTAATTCATCTGAACTGTATTTGGATCTGATTTGAGGGTGAATTGAGAAAGCAGGTTGTCATTCAATGATATTTTTGGAGTATTGACATAATCTCAGTGTATTTCCCACCTGTCTTATGGTTTGCTGAAGCACTCACTTCAAATATCAAAGTATTTCTAATCTATGAAAATAATTTCTACTGAGATTAAAGCACCCAGTTTGTAAAAGCAGGGGTTAATTTGACATTGAGAAGTTTAAAGAATTATCAATGTGGTGTAGCCTAGGCTGTGATAAATTGGTGTGTTTGTCCCATGCTTGTGCTAGTGAATGAATAGTGGCTTGAGTCAGGAAAAGGGAGACAAGGAGGTGGCTTTGGGTGCTAAAATTGGGCTTGGGGATATTGTGATCAACCATGTAGATTGGCCTGGGACTTGGGAATTTCCTAGACTATAGAACTTTCAATGCTAAAACCAGATCAGACTGTCATTAATCTTTCTGGGGGAATCACTGAGACCTTATTTGACCCACCTCTTTGCCTTATCTTTATAAACTTTTACCCTCTTTAACACTCCCCTGAGAGATATTTAAGCATGATTTTACCTGGATTTCAAAATGGGGGACAGGTAGGCACATATGCCTGCACACAGAAATATGCCAGTATTTCTTCTTCTCCCTACACTAACATACACATGCTATAATTGTGTTCATTTCAGGCTCTGCCTTCAGCATCCATGTTGGGAACCACAGGGAAACAGATGCTCAAAGAATCTTACAATAAGGACTCAGTCTGTACAGAGCATTCCTGTGGGTGCTGAGGACATCTGGGATGATGTGAAACAGAGATGAGGAGAATAGATCCTGCCCTCAAGGTGTTTGTCCTACATTAAGAGAAAGAAAACACAGCAGCAAACAGTTTCATCCATAGAAACAATGTGATAAATGCCTAAAGAAAGATACCAGCAAAATTCTATAGAAGTTCAAAGGCTTTGGGTTTTTAGTTTCTTTTGTTCATAAGCAGGTGGTATTTGTATTGAATATTTAAGGAAGATTAGGGTGGTGGTAGGCAAAGGAGGGGAGGCAGACTTATGGGGGCATGCAAGTCACTTGCGTTCTAAGTGGAGGACAGAAAAGTAATGGTAGTACCATGGGAGTTCAAGGAAGGGGGAGATTAATCTGAACTGTGGCAGGGAGGGAGGAAAGGAGTAATGGGTAAGCTTGAAGGAAGACTACGTTTTTAATGAGCAGAGAGATGAGCAGAAGGACATCCAGGTAGGATCTTGGAACCTAAGCAGAAGGCTGGAGGCGGGTGTGAGCACTGACATATTCTTTAGTACTGCAAGACACCTGGGCTGGGGTGTGGGGTGTGTGTGTGTGTGTGTGTGTGTGTGTGTGTGTGTGTGTGTGTGTGTGTGTGTGTGTAATGTGGGGAAAAGACTAAGAGAGGTTGGGTTAAGAGGATGACCTAGATAACTGAATTCTGGGAGGACAGGCCTGGTAGGGGTGAGGGTGGGGTGGAGTGGGAGCTTGGTTTAAAAGAGAGACCACTAGGAAGTTGTAGAGACTTCTTGAGGTGGTCAGAGTGACATATTAAAAGTACTAGTTTAGAAACTTTCTTCTGTCAGTTGTATGCAGTGTGGCTTTGATGGCGGGGGGAGAGAAAGGGAGACCCTCTTTGAGGGCCTTTTCAACAATCCCAGCATGAGAAAATGAGCATGGACTGGGTGTGGGTCAGTGGGGAAGGAGAGGCAGGAGGAAATCTGGTAGACATTTTGAAAGAGGATATGACAAATGGATTTGGTGACAAATTGCATAAAGGGGATGAAAGAAGAGTCAATATATTTATCTTTAAAGTATTTTTTTTTTTAAACAATGATCTGTAACATTCCTTTCTGTTCTGGGAATTCATGACTTCCAGGTTTCTAGACTTAGTAGCTGGAAAAATGCCAGTACCTTCCTTCTTTCCTTTTTCCATCATTCAGAACCTTTTATATAGTAACAGATATTATAGGGAGTATGGATATAGCTAGATCTCTGGAGTACTTTTTAGATTAGTAGGACAGTTGCTACCTTTAAGCAAATAATTATAGTTAAATGTGTCGGATGCTATTGTGGAGGTATGGTCAAAGGACTATGAGAAAACCAAGGTAACACGACCAACTTTGCTTGGAAAAGTGAAGACCAGCTGACATCTAAGCTTGGTCCTGAAGAATGATCAGGAGTTTGTTAGGTTTGATGAGTGGAGAGAAAAAACACAGTGTAAGAAGCATGCATGAGATTATTTGCAGGATCTTGTATGGTTGGAATTTAGGGTTGATTAGAGAGGGTAGAGGGAAGAATTGAGAGATTTAGCAGCAAAGTTAGATTGCGGCCAAATGAATAAGGACCTTATTCCATGAAAGGGATTTGGATTTTATCCTTTTGCTAATTATGAGGTATTAGAGATCTTCAAGGAAGGTAGTGAATGATGTGTATTTTAGGAGATAACTCTGGTGACTCTGGAGAGGGTAGACTTCAATGAGGGGGAGGCTGGAGACAGGGAGGGAAATAAAAAGATATAGTTCAGGCAAGAGATGATACCTACATGGGATTAATTGTGGAATATTGGGGAAAGTTGAGTGTAACTTTGAAACTGTTTAAGAGGTTGGCAGGGCACTCATTTATGAATTCATTTTTTTCCTTACTTGCATTCAAATCTTTATTAACTTTGCCAGGCATTGTGCTAGGCAGTGATAGAAGATAAATAGAACACTTCTGTGAAATCCTTTAACTCCTTTGCAACGGTACTCACATTTTTTCTGTCCCCCTAAGCATGGGAGATGTGACCTACTCCTAGGAGAATGGGGATGGCATAGAATGAGCAGGGTATGAGAAAGGGGTAAGGGTATAGAGGAGGGAGTATGCCCTCAATAGAGAAATAGGATGTGAAGGGTGTTCTGGGGGAGAGATGTATAGATATTTCTCCTTCCCCAGATGACTCCAGTGAGCCTCTTTTATTTAAGAGACTTTCAGAATACCCTAGTCAAAATAGCTTAAACAATAATCACTGCTTATTATGATGTGTAACAAGAAATCTAGGACTGACAAACTCAGCAGCACAGTATTATCACAGAGAACCCAGAGTCTATAGTGTTTTCTTTTCTTTTTTTTTAAATTTTATTTATTTTTTCTTTTTTTTAAATGATTTTATTTATTTATTTGACAGAGATCACAAGTAGGCAGAGAGGCAGGCAGAGAGAGAGAGAGAGAGAGAGAGAAGCAGGCTTCCTGCAGAGCAGAGAGCCCGATGCGGGACTCGATCCCAGGACCCTGAGATCATGACCCGAGCCGAAGGCAACAGCCCAAACCACTGAGCCACCCAGGCGCCCCCTATAGTGTTTTCTACTCTGCCATTCTTAGCATGTTCCTCTTAGCCTAGTTCCTTTCATGGTCACAAGACGGCTGCTGCCATTCCAGGCATCATATTCAGAAATGACTGTGACTAGCAGAAGAGGACCTTTATCCCTTGTGCAATTTTTTTGTTTGTTTGTTTTCAAAGAGCAAGGAATCCTACCCTAGAAACCCTTCAGCAGACTTCTCATGTCTCAGTGGCCAGAACTGGATTGGAGACCTATTCCTGAGCCAATCACTGGCAAAGGAAGTGGGAGGCAGGAAACACCTGAAAGAAAATTATGGCTGTTACCAGAGAAGAAAGTGAAAATGGCTTTTTAATAGGCAAGCATCTCTTCTGCTTAAAATTGCTGGCTTTGGGAAAGAATCCCTTAGCTTTTGGAAATAGAACATTGTGTTGCGATAAACAATTAGGATTGGAGATACAGATTTGAAAGATACTAGAAGAAAGATGATAGAGATATATATGCCTGTTCTTATTCTTCTATTATGGAGAATTCTGAACATATGTAAAAGTAGAAAAGCATAATGAATATCCTATGTAACTTCACGTCAACCAACAACAGCCTCTTGCTAATCTTCAATTCACCCCAATTTACTTTCTCCATCCATTATTATTTTGAATTTCCCCACTGTTATATCACTTCATCTGTATTTAAGTGTGATTCTCTACAAGATAAGGTCTGTTTTCTTCTGAAAATAATTACAATACAGTAATACCTAAAGTATTTAACAGCCCTTAACAATTCTAATATCATTGAATATTCAAGTAGTGTTTAATTTTCTAATTACCTCATAAACCTCATAAAAAATAAATAATTTTTTTTACAGTTTGCTTGAATGAAGATCCAGATAAGCTCCACACATTGCATTTAGTTGATATGTTCTATTCTTGTTTAAATCTATATGTTTTTTTCTCCCATCTCTTTTTTTTTTCTTAATCTTTATAAAAAAGTGAAGTTATTTGACCTATAGAATTTCCCATAGTCAGGATCTTGCTAGCTGCATCCCTGTGAGTATTTTGACATGTTACTTTGTCCTCTGTATTTCTCATAAATTGGACTTGGGCTTAGAGGTTTGGTCTGATTCAGATAGGTTTTTTTGGGTGGGGGACATGACTTCATTATGAAGTTCTCTTTTTGTGATGTAGCAGCCATTGATGTTAAGTGCCTGGATATTTTAATTCAGGGTTACATAGGGGTAATTTTATGGTACTGTAATGGATTGAATGTGTCCTCCAGGTTCATCTGTTGAAATCTTAATCCCAGTGTCTGTGGTGGTATTGGGAGGAAAGGCTTTTAGGAAGTGATTAGATCATGAGAGTGGAGCCCTGATGATGGGATTAGTGCCCTTAAGAAGGGGACCCAGAGACCTCTTCTTGGCATGTGAGAACTCAGTAGGAAGAAAGCTGTTTGGGAACCAACAAGCAGGCTCTCATGAGAGCCTGACCACGTTGGCACTCTTGATCTCAGACATCCAGCCTCTAGGACTGTGAGAAATTTCTATTTGTAAACCACCCAGTCTATGGTCTTCTATTAAAGCATCTCAATGGACTAAAATACAATCATTTCTTCATGTATTTGCTGGAAGAGCTGAGATTTAAAAGTCTTACTTTAGCAAATGTTACTGTTAGTAGAGGGGTGAAGTGGCATGCCAGAGGAGGAACACAGGGGAAGAAGGGACAAATTCAAAGTGTTTGGAAAGATACAGACACCCTGAAGAAGACCACCTGGGTTGTTTATATCCACAAGTTAGTTGCAGACACATGACTTGATTGGCAATTGTTGAGTATTCTTACATCAATCCCAGTGATCACTTCATAGCTTAACCCTGAAACATGAGGATTTTTGATGTTTTGTGTGTTGTGCTTGAATAAAGTCTTTTCCTTTAAATCTGCAAGTCAGATTGAGGGACAGAAGGAGTATGAACAATGTTTTAGCTTGTCTGGAGTATGATGAAGTAATAGAAGGCATCCACTCAAGGAACAGGGAAGTTTTGAGTCAGTGAGCATTTCTGTGTAATTGACACAATTTATTTTGCAGCCACAAGAATACAAAGTACCCCAGCAGACATTGTGAGCCTTTTGAAGTAAAATAGGAAACTCTCAAACCAAGGAGGAGATGGTGCCAATGAAATATATATTAAGATAAAAGTTGCAGAAATATAAATGGATATAAACAAAAGCCACTTCTGTAGATCATGGCTGGGGTGGGGACTTCATAAGGGTAATAGCTAGCGGATTGAAGAAGGATAGCAGACTTCTTGCAGGAATTGGGAAGGCTCCCCAGAAGGGAGAACCTGGTGCCATATGATGGAGGAGAGGGAACACTCTGGAGCTAGAATAGTCTGGAGTTGGGATACTCCTGAAGCTAATGTCAGAAAGTGAAGAAGCATCTGTCCCATCAATAGATAGAAGATAGATAGAAGCAGGTTCCCAACTGAGCGGGGAGCCCAGTGTGGGGCTTGATCCCACAACCCCGGGATCATGACCTGAGCTGAAGCCAGACACTTAACAACTGAGCCACCCAGGCATCCCTGTGCTAGTTATATTTTATAAAGTCACTGTGAACACTGAATTAGCAAATACCAAGGCATTGCTCTTGAGGAATATACAGAGTAAGGTTTCTGATAAATACATAGCTTAATCACAACTGATTAATACATAGCCTTGTAATTTTATGTCTTTCTGTTTAAAGATACCATGTTTAATATATATTGTTGATTCCTTAACTTAAAACTCATGGCCAGTAGCACTATAACTCATGCCTGAATGAAGCTTATCTAATACATGTATATTTTCTGCATGGTGCATCATAGTTTTTTGTGCTCAGGAACATCAACACTTCAGCATTATGTTTGGGGGCAATTTTAAACAGTGAAATTACCAAAGAATGCAAAAAAAACCAAACAAACTGGCATTTACATAGGCTACAAAAAAAGACAATAGTTAACAGTTGGAGAGCTGAAACAAGAAGGCAGAATTTCATCTTGTTCAGCCTTAGCTGGAAATGTATGCTTCAGACAACTCAAATTTTTTACTGCTCTGCATATGTGTCATGTGTATGAATGAAGGTGCTTATGAGTATTGATTTGAGGGTTATAAAAAATTTTAGGGAGTAGGTGAATTTGCAAATATGGAATACCACTTGACTATAATTTGAAGGCCAATGTTAAAAGATAAACTTGGGAGGCGCCTGGGTCGGTCAATGGGTTAAGCCTCTGCCTTCGGCTCAGCTCATGATCTCAGGGTCCTGGGATCGAGCCCCACATTGGGCTCTCTGCTCGGCTGGGAGGCTGCTTCCCCCTCTCTCTGCCTGCCTCTCTGCCTGCTTGTGATCTCTGTCTGTCAAATAAATAAACAAAATCTTAAAAAAAGAAAAGATAAACTTGGGGTGGAGGGTGGGGTGGAGAGTTGTAACAGGTTTTCTGGAATTTTTTAGCACATTCAGGATGTATCTCTCAGGTACATGTTCAAGTTCAGTTGGTAAAGGCTTTTATATTTGAGGGGAATAAGAAGAGGAAGAAATCAAATATGACCCTCTGAGAAATAAGGAGAAAATGAAGGCATTGTGTAAGGCCTCAAGAATCCAGGAAATGGGGGCATGAGAGTAGTGGGAGAATTTTCTGGAATTGGGTAGCTGAATATGAAGAGCAAGGACAGGGAAGAGAAAAAAGAGCAGGAAGAAGAATGAGACCTTTGTGAATTCTAGAATGGTTTGGGTCTGTGTGTAAAAGCTCAGCGGACTGATTCTTTAGAAGAGGGCTGCTATATTTCTCTCCTGCTTAGAGCTCTGTGCCTCGCTTTCTTACTTTTCTATTCATTGTGGTACCCCCATGGGCTGCTAGAGAGACAGGGACATCAATGGGTTGTTGTTCTACCTTTTTAGGCCACATTAGAGATGTTGTGGGTTGAGGCCTCATGCTACAGACTTCCTTGCAGATGATTTAAGGAAGGATGCTGGAATATTTTTCACTTGCAAAGAGAAAATTAAAGCTAGAGATTTGATCCTTTAAGAGGTCTTTGAACTCATAAATACAGACACATATGTGTCAAGAATGGAAACTGGCAAAGACTGTATTCCATAGTTTGAACTTAATTGCTTTTGGTATGTACTTGAAAAGATAAAATGTCCCGAGATATTTAACTTTAGAAAATGGTTCTGTTGTGCTGCACAGTAAGTAATTTTCACAGGGTTTTGGCTGAGATATTCAGTATCAATATGCAAGAATGGTTTCAATATGTGGTAGGCCAATAAAAACAAAGTCACTGTGACCCATGCTTTGCAGATCTAAGAGGACAAAGGAGCAAGTAGTGATAATTAATTCCAGTTTTGGGGAAATACTGCAACTCTGCAGCCACACGCCTCCATCTTGCACCTTGCTCTGTGTGTTGCTTGGGGAAGGAGTCATAAGGTTGCAATCATTGGCTTCTCAAGGGAGCAGTGACGTGACATGGTTATATGGCAAGGCTTGGAAATGGGCCTATGGAAATGGGGAATACTGGTTTCATCTGAAATCATGGAACTCATAGAATTGGCCACTGGGCTTGGAAAACTTGTGTTAGCAGTGAGCCTCAGTGAGAGGAAAAAGACCACCTTCCCCACTCCCATTGCTTTACTGCTGGCTATGTGGGCAGGAATATTGCTTGAGCCTTTGACCCACTTCCAGCTTCTAGGATAGTCAGATCGAAGCACCAGAGTGAGGAAGGCATGCTCTTCACCCTTGCATTGATCTGTTAGCATTCCCTTCCTCTTTTCTGCCTAGGGGAAATGATTTTTCCCTTCTTGGTGTTAAACAGTGAATTGTAGCATATGTGTGGAGCAGGGGAGGGGGTTAGAAGTGAGGATGGGGTATTTGGAAACCTACTCACCATACTCAAATAGTACTCAAATATGGAGGCTACTTATTTTTAATTTTTAGATATAATTGCCATGTAACATTGTATTAGTTTTAGGTGTAAAACATGACATTTGTTTGTTATGAAATGATCATCACAATAATTCTAGTTAACATCTGTCACCATGGAGGGTTTTGTGTGTGTGTGTGTGTGTGTGTGTGTGTGTGTGTGTTTTCTGGTAATTGACATTATCTTGTTCTGGAGCCTGTATTTATACAGAATAATCCCAAAAGAAGTTAATTTGCTGCCCTTAAGTAAAAACAGTTTCTTCTTGTTTAAAGCTAAGCTCACATTCTGTGAACTTAAGCTTTTTCTTTCAGGCTGTTTTGTTTTTAGCCTCTCTTCTCCTTCTACCTTGGTGACATCTGGGCATTCTCATAGTAGGGGCAGGCAGTTTCCTACACATATTTTCCTTCTCTGTTGACCTCTCTTTGAGATGCAGCTTATCTCTTCTTTGCAAGTTAGTGTTTGGTTAGTAGTAGCTTGTCAGTGGTAGGCGTCTTTGGTTATTGTATGTCATGATGGTTTGGCTGGGCGCATGGTAGTACCTTTAGGTTTAGCATCCTTCATTTTTTCTCTTGCTGCTGTTGACCCTCAGGCTTCGCCAAGAATTCTCATCAGAATCTGGCTTTAGGTGACTTACTTTTTCATCTTCTGCTATAGGATTCTTTTGCCACATGCCAGGTAGCCCTTTAGCAAACACTCTTAATTCTCAACTATCTTCTCTTGTGTCTACCGCAGAGCTACTGGGAAACTTTTAGATGTCCCTATGTCAGGTATAGCCTGTGGGGAAACAAGAAGACATTAACTATAGCCTATCTACTTAGGAATTCCCTTCGGCTAATGCCACTGAACTACATGGCCTTTGTGTGTGTGTGTGCGTGTGTGCCTGTGTGTGCACATGCAGATGCACACGTGTTGAAGCAGTAAAAGGTGGGAGAAATGAAAACATTAGCCTAAATCGTTGTTTTAAAAAATTTACCAGTTTGTTTTAACAGATATGGTAAAGGATACAGATGAACAGTCAGATGGAAGAGGTGCCTAGGGCAAGATATATGGGAAGGAGTGCAGAGCTTCCATGCTCTCTAGATGTGCCACCCTTCCAGCACCTCCACATATTTGCCAACTTAGAAACTCTCTAATGCCCATTATTTAGGACTTTTATGGAAGATTTATTATGTGGATGCAGTTGATGAAGTCATTGACCTAAATATTTTTGAATTCTCCTTGCTGGGATCTGGAATTTTTGCCACTCCACTCTCACCGCTCTTCCAGGACCAAGTCCCTAGATGAGAAGATGGGTGTAAAGTCTCCCTCCATTTCCTTCTGTATGACCACAATTGCCCTTACATCATACCCTCTGTATTCTCTATACTGTGTGTTATGCTAAAACTCTGTTTAGTCCCCTGAGCTTTGTTCTTTGTGTGTACAAAGATGATTTTTGAATAGAAGTAATTTTTTTTGGTCGTTCAGCAAAACTGACTTCTGAGACAAGAGTTCCTCTCCAAGTGAGAAATCTAATATAAAACACAAGCAAAGAAAAAAAAGGGGATTTCTTTGTTCAAGGTTGTGCTGCTTCTTTTCCTGAAACAACAAAGGCCATTGATTTGGTGGGTGGAGAGCTGCAGGGCAACATGATTTATGAGTAATGAAAAATACATTAGTGTAATAGTTTAAAAAATATGGTAGAACGGGTTGGGGACTCTTGGATTAGAAGAAACAGATCAAATAAGGCTGCTTACATGCTGGGGCAGCTGATTCAAAGGACAATGTGGCTGGATTGCCACAGCTGGATTTCCTTGGGTTATGTGGTTGCCTTTCTCAGCCTCACTGAATAGGGTCAGCAGACGTGAGTCACAAAACCAACTGCAGAAGGAAAGACAAACATAGCCCCTCATATCATGCCTGTACAGGGAGGGAATGGAGGTGCTTGTGAATTCTTACTCAGAGATCCTTTTTCTCTAGTTTACATGGGGGGGCCATAGCCAGTCTGCAGGAACCAGCAAGGTTTTCTGTAAAGAACCTGATAAAACTTTTTTTTTTTTTTTTTTGGCCTTACAGTATGCATCAAAACTACTCATCTTTGCTATTGTAATGGGAAGGCAGCCATAAGCAATACATAAATGAATGGGCCCATGTTCTAATAAAGCTTTGTTTACAAAATCAGGAGGCAAGCTGGGTTTGGGCTGACCACTGATCTAGAATAAAGTGCCAAACCAATGTAGTGCAAGAATCAACTGAACTGATTCATCTATCCTATATCTGCCCACCCTCCCTGTCCTTCTCAAGCACAGTTAGAAAAATTTTTGTTTTTAAGGATTTTTACATGATCAGTTTGGGCCCACCAATATAATGCAGGATACTTTCCCTATGTTATGATCTTCAACTGTAATAACAGCTGGAAAATCTCTTTTGTCAAGCAATGTAGTGGAATTCTGGGAAGAAGGACTAGGAGATCTTTGTGGGGGCTATTCTGTCTACCACAGACCAAGATCTTCCCATGTACTTTTTTCATAGATACTTTCTGGGCGCAAAGAAATGCTGAATAAATTGCTTGAATTTATCAGGATCTAAGTCATCAGTCTAAAAGCATCTGTTGAGTGAAAGTTGGAGTCTATAGTGTTTGTGGGGAGTGGCCTTCCAAGGGGGGAGGCCAGGTGGTACACTGGATAAGCACTGAGCTCACAGCCTAAGGACTTAGGTTCTGGTCCCAACTTTATCATACATTTCATTTGCCATCTCTGGTCCCTCATTTTCTCTTCTATAGCATAAGGAAGGTAGATTAGGCAGTAGTTTTCCAAACCTTTTCATGTAGTAGAGACCTTTTCTTAAGTCAGGCCTATAGACCTTCAGGTAAGAGAGGATCTGCTTTGTTGAAGTAAGTGTGGGGAGCCTAGAGCCTCCTGCTAAAGAATTTTTACAAGAGCCACCTGGAGACTTGATACAGCTCCTTTCCAGACTTCTTCAAACACTATTCAGGGATCACTGGACTAGAACTGGGGTCAGCTAATTGTAGTCTATAAGCTAACATGGTGAGGACTATTTTTCTTTGGTCACTGAGCTAAGAATTTGTGTGTGTGTGTGTGTGTGTGTGTGTACATATAAGCACATACATTTGGGTTGTTTCTACCTAATGAATATTTTTTTTTTTAATTTTCAGCATAACAGTATTCATTATTTTTTCACCACACCCAGTGCTCCATGCAATTCGTGCCCTCTATAATACCCACCACCTGGCACCCCAACCTCCCACCCCCCCGCCAATTCAAACCCCTCAGATTGTTTTTTAGAGTCCATAGTCTCTCATGAAACTCGACCATTCTCTTACACCGTACACAAAGATAAACTCAAAATGGATAAAAGACCTCAACGTGAGACAGGAATCCATCAGAATCCTAGAGGAGAACATAGGCAGTAATCTCTCCGATATCAGCCACAGCAACTTCTTTCAAGATATGTCTCCAAAGGCAAAGGAAACAAAAGCGAAAATAAACTTTTGGGACTTCATCAAAATCAAAAGCTTCTGCACAGCAAAGGAAACAGTCAACAAAACAAAGAGACAACCCACGGAATGGGAGAAGATATTTGCAAATGACAGTACAGACAAAAGGTTGATATCCAGGATCTATAATGAACTCCTCAAACTCAGCACACACAAAACAGACAATCTTATCAAAAAATGGGCAGAAGATATGAACAGACACTTCTCCAATGAAGACATACAAATGGCTATCAGACACATGAAAAAATGTTCATCATCACTAGCCCTCAGGGAGATTCAAATTAAAACCACATTGAGATATCACCTTACACCAGTTAGAATGGCCAAATTAACAAGACAGGAAACAACATGTGCTGGAGGGGATGTGGAGAAAGGGGAACCCTCTTATACTGTTGGTGGGAATGCAAGTTGGTGCAGCCTCTTTGGAGAACAGTGTGGAGATTCCTCAAGAAATTAAAAATAGAACTTCCCTATGACCCTTGTGACTATTGTTAATAAGGCTTCTATGGACATAGCTCTACAGATAACCTCTTTGAGAACTTAATTTTTCTTAAATTATTGAGATACAATTGGTATATAATGTGTAAGTTTAAGATATGCAGTGTGTTGGTTTAATATATATTGTGAGATGATTGTCATTCTACCTTAGATAACACCTTTATCACATCACATAATTATCATTTCTTTTTTTGTGGTGAGAACTATAAGATGTACTCTTTAAGGAACTTCCAACTATCTACAGTATTAGTAACTGTAATCACCATGCTATACATTAGATTACTAGAACTTCTTAATCTTTTACCAGGAAGTTTGTACTCATTAACCAACATTTCCCCATTTCCTTCAATTCCTAATCCCTGGTAACTGCCATTCTAGTTTCCATTTCTGTGAGTTTGGTTTTCCTTAGATTCCGCATATAAGTGATAACATATAGTATTCACCTTTCTTTTCACTTAGCATAATGCTCTCAAAGTTCATCCAAGTCACAAATGGCAGGATTTCCTTTTTCATGGCTGGATAATATTCCACATAGATGTACATGTTTCCATGTGTTGGTTAGTGTGAATAATGTTGCAGTGAATATAGGGTGAAGATATTTCTTCAAGATCCTGATTTCATTTCCTTTGGAGATAGACCCAGAAGTGGCATATGGTAGTCTTTTTTTTTTTTTTTTTTTTTTTTTTTTTTAAGGAACCTCCATACTTTTTTCAATAGTGGCTAGACCAGTTTACATCCCCACTAACAGTACACAAGGATTCCCTTTCCCTACAACCCAATAGTACTTGTTATCTTGTTTTTTTTGATGACTGCCATACTAATAAGTATGAAGTAATATCTCATTCTGATTTTCTTTTCTTATAGTGTCTTTATTTGCCTTTGTATCAGGGTAATTCTCACCTCATAAAATGAATTTGGGAGTGGTTGCTTTAGTTTTTTTAAAGAAGAGTTTGAAAAGGATTGACATTAGATTTCCTATAAATCTTTGGTAGAATTCACCAGTGAAACCATTTGGTCCTGTGGTATCCTGTATTGGAATATTTGTGATTGTTAATCTCCTTAGTTGTTATTTGTTCAGATTTTCTTCATAATTCAGTCTTGGTAGGTTGTATGGGTCTAGGAATTTATCCATTTCTTTAATCCAGTTACCTATTTCTCCTGGGTTATCCAATTTGTTGGTGTATAATTGTTCATATTATTCTGATGAATTCTGTGGTATCAGATGTGATGTCTCCTCTTTCACTTCAAATTTTTTTTTTCCTTAGCCTAAGTGTCTTATTCAAGTTCCTTTCCCAAGATTTAATAGAGGGGTGTGTGTATGTGTGTGTGCACACGTGTGTGTGCTAGGATTCTTTATATGGTCTGGTTATTAGTCTTTACCAGATATTTGATTTGCAAATACCTTCTCCCATTCTGTGGGTTACCTTTCCACACTGTTGACCATGTCCTTTGATGTACACAAATTTTAATTTTGATGGTAGCCCAATTTTATCTTTCTTTTCTGTGCTTTTGGTATCACATCCAAAATATCATTGTCAAATTCAGTGTCATAAAACTTGTCTCCTAAGACTTTTAGTTTTAGCTCTTGAATTTAGATCTATGAATCATTTTGAGTTAATTTTTGTATAAGGTATAAGTAAGGGTCTAACATCATGCTTTTGCATATGGATATTCAGTTTTCCAACACCATTTCTTGAAAAGACTGCCTTTTCCCTGTTTGTCTTAGCATGCCTGTCCAAAATCATTTGAAGATGTAGAGGAGGGATTATTTCTGGGCTCTCTAGTTCATTGGTTTGGTCTATATGTCTGTCTTTATGCCTTACCACACTATTTTGATTACTCCAGTTCTGTAATAGGTTTTGAAATCAGAAAGTTTGAGACTTCCAGGGACTTTTATATTTTTAAAGAATTGTTTTTTGGGGCATCTGGGTGGCTGAGTGGGTTAAGCTGCTGCCTTCGGCTCAGGTCATGATCTCAGGGTCCTGGGATTGAGTCCCCGCATCAGGCTCTTTGCTCAGTGGGGAGCCTGCTTCCCTCTCTCTCTCTCTGCCTGCCTCTCTGCCTACTTGTGATCTTTCTCTCTCAAATAAATAAATAAAATCTTTAAAAAAAAAAGAATTGTTTTTTTAAAAAAAGGAAGAAAAATGCATGACAGAGATTGTGTCCCACAAAGACCAAATTATCTACTACCTGGCCCTTAAACTGCTGATGGTGGACTAGATGTTCACCAAAGTTCCATCAGTGTATACTGTGAAGGTCAGTCTACATGAGGAGCATCAGAAATTTACTTGATTTGGGGTGCCTAGGTGGCTCAGTGGGTTAAGCCTTTGCCTTCAGCTCAGGACATGATCTCAGGGTCCTGGGATTGATCCCCATATCAGGCTCTCTGCTCAGCAGGGAGTCTGCTTCCCCACTCTCCCTCTGCCTGCCTCTCTACCTACTTGTGATCTCTCTCTCTCTGTCAAATAAATAAATAAAATCTTAATAAAAAAAGGAATTTGCTTGATTTCTATCAAGACCAAACTCAAAGAGAGGAAACAGCTCTTCTCTCTTTAGTAAATGTGCTGATAAGTATACTAAGAGAAAATACAGTTTGATTAACCACATTGCTATTAGGTTAAATTCTCACATTGATTGTCTCTCACCAATCATACAAAATATCAGGATGTTGGGAAGCATGAATATGAGCTTTAATAAATGTGCCACCTCACCCTGGGGCCTTCATGTTGCACTGTTATGGCACTCATCGTCTGTGTATTATTTTAGGCATTACTGTTTCAGGCTTCTGAATTGCCAACATCAAAGATTCCTAATTGTTCCTCTTGCAACAAGGAATTCATTAGAAGAATGTTTGTAGCTAGTAGAGTTGCCATGAGGCTCAGGAAATGATTAGGAGAACAGGGAAGTTCTGTGGTCAGAATCACAGTATGAGTCATGCTACAGAATCATGTGTCAAGAACACCATTGACACCACTGCTGGCTGCCACTAAGGAAATTCTTTGCCGGCAGCAGGTGTAGATCTAGGGAGGTGCATCTTCCTGGCCATGCCTAGGTGCTGCCACACCACAGTTTGGATAGCTGCAGAACTGAGTGAGTGCCTGGAGAGGTAAGAGGAAGGATTCATGAAGCATAGGAAAAGAGCTGAGCTGAGGTCCTGTGCAGCAAAGAAAATGGCAGCTGTCCTCCTAAATTATGTGTGTACAGGCCCATCCTCATTCCATGAAATGCTATTAGCATGCCATAGGAAGGAACTCAAGAAATGTTAAGATATCAGAGTAAAGATAGTGTGTACTGAGTTTGCCAGATTGTATTAAAAAAATAATAGATGCATACCTAAGAAATCTGTTTCAAGGACTCACAGTACTTGGAAAATAGGGCTTATGTTCCATTTTGTAGATAAGTAGAGAATAAATAAGGATATGCCTCTGCCTTTAGCACAGCACTGATACAGAGTTTGCTGCCTTCTTCCCCATTATCCATCTTGCAGCCTTAGTGGCCCTTTTAGGAACCAGAAAGAGCAGAACTAGAGGCTTCTATCTGGTGTATCAAATTACAACAATCAGAATATATCCTAAAGAAATAGTGGAGACTGTACATAATGGTGGCATCATTGGTTATGACAGATAAAAATGAGAACTAACTTAAAAGTCCAACAAAAGGGGATTTACTGAATTATGATGTGTTTATACAATGGAATGTTATAAGGCTATTAAAAAGGTTATAGATAGGGGCGGCTGGGTGGCTCAGTGGGTTAAAACCTTAGCCTTCAGCTCAGGTCATGATCCCAGGGTCCTGGGATCAAGCCTCACATCGGGCTCTCTGCTTGGCGGGGAGTCTGCTTCCCCCTCTCTTTCTGCCTGCCTCTGCCTACTTGTGATCTCTGTCAAATAAATAAATAAAATCTTTAAAAAAAAAGGTTACAGATATACTGTCATCAGAAGATGGTCATGATTTATTAATGAAGAAAAATACATTGTAAAGTAGCATTTTTAGCAATAAAAATCAGTATATATGTATGTAAAATATATAGTGTGGATGCATGTATGTGTATATATACACATATGTAAATGTACTCTTAAGTAGATGTACTTATTAATTATAATACCTATATAATATGTACAGGAAAATGTTAACAGTGATTGACTCTGGGTAATGAGAGCATGGTCAGTTTTTATATTTTTTTGCATACTGAGGTTTTTGTTGTTGTTTTTAGGTAGCACTTGAGCCTTTTCTCTTAGAATGAGTCTGCTGATTAGTGTTCTGAGTCATCTTTCTTGTGTAAACCAAACTTGCAAAGCATCTTCTCCATTTTCTTTGTTTGGGTCCTTTAAAACAGAACAAGGATATAAATACCCTCTTTCAGATTTTTACAATATTCTCATCTTTGATAGTTGTTAAAACCTACCCCTAATTGTACAGCATAGCATCTGTTTTAAAATATCTTTTATTTTTATTTTTGTATATTTTATTATTACTATTTTTTATTATTTTTTCATTAACCTATAATGTATTATTTGTTTCAGGGGTATAGGTCTGTAATTCATCAGTCTTTCACAATTCACAGTGCTCACCAGAGCACATATCCTCCCTAACGATACTCATTTTATTAGGGATCCTGGCTGGCTCAGTCCATAGAGCATGCAACTCTTGATTTTGGGGCTGTGCATTAAAGCCCATATTGGGTGTAGAGCCGACTTTTAAAAAAAAGGAAAGAAAAAAATTAAAAACTCATCTTATTATGTCCTCTTAATGCAATTTAGTTTCCATGGGAACAACTCTGTTTTGGTTCTCCTGGTTTTTTTGAACATTTTTAAAAGATTATTTATTTATTAGAGAGAGTGAATGGAAGGGGAGGGGCAAAGGGAAAAGGAGAGAGAGAATCTCAAGCAGTCTCCCCACCCACCCCTGCTCAGCATGGAGTCTGGTGTAGGGCTTGATCTCAAGACCATGAGATCATGATCTGAGCCCAAGTCAAGAGTCTGACACTTAATCAACTGAGTTACCCAGGCGCCCCACCTATTTTATCATTTTTGTACATTTAAACAAATTACATACTTATAATAGTAGTTTCACTTGGCATAGATAGTTTGAGCCTCTTGTTAGCTGATAGAAGGGGAGGTGTCCAGTAATGTTGAGTAGCTTCTTGGTTATAGGCATTCAGCACATCCTGGCATTCATCTATAAGTTTTAGACAAAGAATGGGAAATATTGGTTTATCTAGTGAGTTGGTTGAGTGAGGTTCAGTTGAAAGGGCTTCTACCACATGTTTTGCTTTCGTAGCATCTCCACTTCTGCTCACATCTTCTGTTCTCCTCAGCTGACCTGACTTTGTATAGGGAGCTGATACTCTCAGGCTTATTTGGAAAGCCCAGGGGCCTGCCTCCTTTCCCAGTATGTAGAGGACCTCGTGTCAGCCACACTCTTGTCTTTCCTTCTGGAGCTGGGCTTCCTTTGTTGTGCTCCTTGTTGAAACACGAAGGGTGGGCTTGTTTTGATGGGCTCAGACTTCCTGTTCTTAGGGTCTGTGAGTCTTGATGCCAGTGACTTTCTGCCAGCAGCTAATGTATAGGACTGTGTATTTAGGGGCTGGTGATAGCCTTCCCTGCCAGGTCCCTGCTGTTATCTTGGAGCTACATGCAGCCTTATTTTGCCTGTTATTCCTCTGGGTCTGGGTTTTCTCCACAGGATACTACATAAAAGGCCTTCAGTAAATACTGTGAGAATATGGTATGTCTGGGATATTTCCAGAGAGTCCTGCAGTTCCACTGATAGATCATAGAATAGAATCCCTTTCTAAATGTTTTAGTTAGATATTTATGCATTATTTTCTTATTAATCAGACACCTTGCTTTTTATTTCTTTTTGCCAGCTGTGTTGCTGACCTCTTCAGAAGTAACACCATGCTTACATTTTGTGGACCAATTTATGAGTCAGTTGGCAGCTGATACGATCACTGCCAAGATCCACACATTTTCTTTGTTTTCACCTGAGTGTCCTGTTTAGTTACACAGGGCGTCCTAAGCAGTTTTTGCTAGGAATTCTCACAGGAGTGGCTCTTGCTTGAGAGAAAATATCTCGAATTTAATGAGTGGAAATCATGGATAAAAATTCCAAAAATGTCATCACTTGTATAATATTTAGAAATTGAATTATGAAAGGCTTTCTCCTGTTGGAATCCAGGGACCCAACTAAATAACTTTAGAGTTACTGATTATTTAGGGTTAGTTGTATTTATTCCTCCTCATCTTCTTAGAACTGCTGCTTATTCTTTGGAATTTCAGGTTGAGTAAATATTTTCTTCCATGTGGAAAAATAAATATCTCAAGAGCAAGTTGCCACATCTTATATTTTCTTTCCTGTAAAATTATATAATAATGAATTCTGATTTACTCATACTAACATAAACTTTGCAGAATTTTGATTGTGTGAACGAGATAGGAACTTACACCAGTGATTCCAAAATGTTCACCAGCTGATCACGGCATGGTTTGTTGCCCGGAGAATTTGTCTTAAAAATACATACTGCTGGGTGTAACCTCAGGAGATCCTAATTTGTGCCATCCAGGATTTGACCTAGGAGTTTATTTTTAAATTTTTTTTTAATTTGCCGGATTCTTTATTAAGCTTTATTTACTTTAGTTCATCTACTTTATATAGGAGTCCTCAAAGGCAAATAATAATAATTTCTCAGTAACTATGTAATGTGTTAATGGAATATTATACTTTTGCCCTCAAGTTTTTATTTATTTATGGTAAATTAGCCAACATATAGTACATCATTAGTTTTTGATGTAGTGTACAATAGTTCATTAGTTGTATATAACACCCAGTGCTCATCACATGCCCTCCTTAATACCCTTTACTTGGTTGTCCTATCCCGACTACGCCCTCCCTTCTGTAACCCTGTAACTTTGTTCCCAGAGTCCAGAGTCTTTCATGGTTTGTCTCCCTCTCTGATTTCTTCCCATTCAGTTTTCCCTCTATTTCCCTATGGTCATTCTGCTCTATTCCTTATGTTCCACATATGAGTGAAAACACATGATAATTGTCTTTCTCTGCTTGACTTTTTTACTTAGCATGATCCTCTCCAGTTCCATCCATGTCAATGCAAATGGTAGATATTCATCCTTTCTGGTGGCTGCGTAATATTCCATTGTATATATGAACCATATCTTCTTTACACATTTATCTGTTGAAGGGCATCTTGGCTCATCCCACAGTTTGGCTATGATGTACATTGCTGCTATGAACATTGGAGTGCGTGTGCCTCTAATTTTCACTATGTCTGTGTCTTTGGAGTATAGAGCTAGTAATGCAAATGCTGGGTTGTAGGGTAGCTCTATTTTTAACATCCTGAGGAACTTCCAACCTTTCCAGAGTGGCTTTACCGGCTTGCATACCCACCAACATTTTATACCCTTTCTCTACACCCTCGCCAACACTTGTTGCCTGTCTTGTTAATTTTTTTCATTTTTAAGTGGTGTAAGGTGGTATCTCATTGTGGTTTTGATTTTTATTTCCCTGGTGGTTAGTGATGTTGAACATTTTTTCATGTGTCTGTTAACTGCCTGTATGTCTTTGGAGAAGCATCTCTCCATGTCTTCTGCCCATATATTGACTGGATTATTATTTTTTTTTGTGGGTGTTGACTTTGAGAAGTTCTTCATAGATCTTGGATATTAGCCCTTTATCCAGAATGCATTTGCAAATATCTTCTCCCATTCTATTGCCTTTTAGTTTTGTTGACTGTTTCCTTTGCTGTGCAAAAGCTTTTTATCTTGATCAAGTCCTAAAAGTTCATTTTTGCTTTTGTTTCCCTTGCCTTTATTTTTATTGTTTTTTAAAAAGATTTTATTTGTTTATTTGACAGAGAGAGACACACAGTGAGAGAGGCAATACGAGCAGGGGCAGAAGGAGAGGGAGAAGCAGGCTTCCCACTGAGCAGGGAGCCCGACATGGGGCTTGATCCCAGGACCCTGGGTTCATGATCTGAGCTGAAGGCAGATGCTTAACGACTGAGCCATCCAGGTGCCCATTCCCTTGCCTTTATAGACATGTCTTGAAAAGGTTGCTGTGGCCAGGGTTGAAGAGGTTACTGCCTATGTTCTTCTCTAGGGTTTTGTTGGATTCCTGTCTCACATTTAGGTCTTTGATCCATTTTGAGTTTATCTTTGTGTATGGTATAAGAGAATGGCCCAGTTCATTCTTCTGCATGTGGCTGTCCCGTGCAGAAGATAGCACCATTTTTTGAAGAGACTGTCTTTTTTCCATTGGATATTCTTTCCTGATTTGTCAAAGATTAGTTGACCATAGAGTTGAGGGTCTGTTTCTAAGGTCTCTGTTCTATTCCACTGATATATGTGTCTGTTTTTGTGCAATACCATGCTGCTTTGAGATCACAGCTTTGTAATATAGCTTGAAGTTAGGCATTGTGATGCTCCCAGCTCTGGTTCTTTTTCAGCAATCCCTTGGCATTTGGGGTCTTTTCAAACAAACAAATTTTAGGATTGTTTGTTCTAGCTCTGTGAAAAATGTTGATGCTATTTTGATAGTAGATTGCTCTGGGCAGCATAGACATTTTCACAATATTTATTCTTCCAATCCATGAGCTTGGAATATTTTTCCATCTCTTTGTGTCTTCCTCAATTTCTTTTGTAAGTGTTCTGTAGTTTCTAGAGGATAGATCCTTTACTTCTTTGGCTAGGTTTATTCCTATGTATCTTATGGTTTTGGTGCTATTGTAAATGGAATCAATTCCTTAATTTCTCTTTCTTCAGTCATATTGTTAGTGTATAAAAATGCAACTGATTTCTGTGCATTGATTTTGTATCCTGCCATGTTGCTGAATTGCTGTATGAGTTCTAGTAATTTGGAGGTGGAGTCTTTTGGGTTTTCCACATAAGTACCATGCCATTTGCCAAGAGAGAGAGTTTGAATGAAAAGGAAGAGATTATGACAACACCAAGTAAATAAAAACAATTGTTAGAAATTATTACCAGCAACTATATGCCGACATATTAAGCTACTTTGAAGAAATGGATGCCTTCCTGGAAACTTATAAACTACTGAGACTGAAACAGGAAGAAATAGACAATCTGAATAGACCAATAACCAGTAACGAAATTGAAGCAATAATAAAAAACCTCCCCCCAAACAAGAGTTTTTTATTACATTTATTACCAGATGGCTTCCCAGGGGAACTCTACCAAACATTTAAAGAAGAAATCATACCTATTCTACTGAAATTACTTAAAAAAATAGAAACAGAAGGAAAACTTCCAAACTTCTTCTATGAAGCTGGCATTACCCTGATCCCCAAACCAGGCAAAGACCCCAACAATAAGGAGAATTACAGACCAATATCCCTGATGACCATGGATGCCAAAATACTCAACAAGATCCTGGCCAATAGGATCCAACAGTACTTTAAAAGGATTATCCATCGTGACCAGGTATGATTTATTCTTGGGATGCAAGGATGGTTCAACATTCACAAATCAATTAACATGATAGAGCACATTAATAAAAGAAAAGAAGAACAATATGATCCTTTCAATTGATGCAGGAAAAACATTGACAAAATAGTGTCCTTTCTTGATTAAAACTCTTCAGAGTATAGGGATAGAGGGAACATACCTCAATATCATAAAAGTCATCTACAAAAAAGCCCACAGCAAATATCATTCTCAAATGGGGAGAAACTGAGAGCTTTTCCTTTAAGTTCAGGAAAACAATAGGGATGCCCATTCTCACCACTTTTTTTTTTTTTTTTAACATAGTACTAGAAGTCCTAGCTTCAACAATCAGAGAAGAAATAAAAGGAATTCATATTGGCAAAGGAGTGTTTATTTTGAATATGTTCTTCATGTAATTCTGATGTGTTTTAAGCAGGGATAGCCAACATTTTCAGAAGAGCCTTTCTTTATTTTATGGTATCTTGTTACGTAGACCTTCGGTCAGTAGTTTACAGACTTTAATGCACTCTGGAATCACTCAGGAATCCTGTTGAATAAGAAGATGCAAAGGTCTCATCCCAGGGCGCCTGGGTGGCTCAGTGGGTTGGGCCTCTGCCTTCGGCTCAGGTCATGATCCCACGGTTCTGGGATCGAGCCCCACATCGGGCTCTCTGCTCAGAAGGGAGCCTGCTTCCTCCCCTCTCTCTGCCTACTTGTGATCTCTGTGTCTCTGTCAAATAAATAAAATCTTTAAAAAAAAAAAAAAAAAAAGGTCTCATCCCAGAGGATCTGCTTTGATCAGAATGTTGTAGGGCCTGGGAAGCTTCACTTGAAAGATGCAGCCCAGTGACCCTGATATAGACCAAAATTTGGGAAACACATCAGTGGTAGAAAATGATAAAAACAGGAGTCAGGTTTATCTGCTCCTGGGAGAGTGCTATGGAGGTTCACATTTCATTTAGGGTAACTCAGGATTAAAATGGGATGCAATAATAGGATTTATATCAAAAGGCTGTTAGAAACGATTAAGTGAAGGAATGCATGGTGCCTGAAACAGAGTAAGTGTTCTATAAGATAATCCTGAGTCATTGCTGAACCCAATACTTCACTTTTCATTAGTATTCTTTGCTTTTGGTGAAAGTTATGCATATTTATTTTTCTCTTCATTGTCAGCAGTATTCTAGGTTTATTTTTAAGATCATTTCTCCTTATACACAACTTTATTGTTTAAAATTATATAGTTACTATGTAGTTGAAGACTAGAGAATCACAACATGGATTGAAATGGGGTTGCAAGAGCATCAGCTAGATTTCCTCCTTAGCTAAGTAATTTCTTTCCGGCTACTGGTCATTTAATGCCTAGAATTCAAAGAATTACCACATAAGTTGATAGGAAATAGTTGAAATTAAGACTGTTAAATCCACAAATGCCAGAGATTTGTATCATTATTTAGTTGTATACAGTGTTAGGGTTTTGTTATTGTTTTTAAAGAACCTTTTGAGTTACATAGAGACGACAGTATATTTGCAGAATAGAGCAAGTAGATGAGAATAATTTTAGGTATTAAATTAAGCCAAGGACATCTTGAGATATTGCTTGATTCCCAATATCTAAGTGATATTCTTGTGAGAAATTGGAGAAATTAAAGGCATGGGATTGTTTAGAACCTGAAAATTTGATGGCTAATGGATCAGTGCAATGTTGAAGACTAGCAGTGTCCTATAAAAATCTCCTTTAGACCAGGCCTGCCCCCAATTTTTTTAATATAGATGATATGGTCACCATATTTGAGCATGAGACGAAACTGGAAAGATTAGCAAATATGTCAGATAGAATCTAGAATATCAATGATCTTGGAAAGCTGGATTCGGAGTTGAATGTTTAAAAAAAACCCCACACATTTGATAGCAGTAATGGCAAAATCCAAAACCAACCACTAGATTACCAAAACCAACCACTAATCAACAAATGAACAAGTATATAGTTTGGAGGAGTGGTTTAACAGGTCTTAGTGGCTTGACTCAGATCTTTTTTTTTTTTTTTTTTTGTGAATGTATTATTATTATTATTTTTTAAATTTATTTTTTATTTATTTTCAGCATAACAGTATTCATTATTTTTTCACCACACCCAGTGCGCCATGCAATCTGTGCCCTCTATAATACCCACCACCTGGTACCCCAACCTCCCACCCCCCCGCCACTTCAGTCCCCTCAGATTGATTTTCAGAGTCCACAGTCTCTCATGGTTCACCTCCCCTTCCAATTTCCCCCAACTCCCTTCTCCTCTCTAACTCCCCATGTTCTCCATGCTATTTGTTATGCTCCACAAATAAGTGAAACCATATAATAATTGACTCTGCTTGACTTATTTCGCTCAGCACAATCTCTTCCAGTCCTGTCCATGTTGCTACAAAAGTTGGGTATTCATCCTTTCTGATGGAGGCATAATACTCCATAGTGTATATGGACCACATCTTCCTTATCCATTCGTCCGTTGAAGGGCATCTTGGTTCTTTCCACAGTTTGGCGACCATGGCCATTGCTGCTATAAACACTGGGGTACAGATGGCCCTTCTTTTCATGACATCTGTATCTTTGGGGTAAATACCCAGGAGTGCAATTGCAGGGTCATAGGAAAGTTCTATTTTTAATTTCTTGAGGAATCTCCACACTGTTCTCCAAAGAGGCTGTACCAACTTGCATTCCCACCAACAGTGTAAGAGGGTTCCCCTTTCTCCACATCCCCTCCAGCACATGTTGTTTCCTGTCTTGTTAATTTGGCCATTCTAACTGGTGTAAGGTGATATCTCAATGTGGTTTTAATTTGAATCTCCCTGAGGGCTAGTGATGATGAACATTTTTTCATGTGTCTGATAGCCATTTGTATGTCTTCATTGGAGAAGTGTCTGTTCATATCTTCTGCCCATTTTTTGATAAGATTGTCTGTTTTGTGTGTGCTGAGTTTGAGGAGTTCATTATAGATCCTGGATATCAACCTTTTGTCTGTACTGTCATTTGCAAATATCTTCTCCCATTCCGTGGGTTGTCTCTTTGTTTTGTTGACTGTTTCCTTTGCTGTGCAGAAGCTTTTGATTTTGATGAAGTCCCAAAAGTTTATTTTCACTTTTGTTTCCTTTGCCTTTGGAGACATATCTTGAAAGAAGTTGCTGTGGCTGATATCGGAGAGATTACTGCCTATGTTCTCCTCTAGGATTCTGATGGATTCCTGTCTCACGTTGAGGTCTTTTATCCATTTTGAGATTATCTTTGTGTACGGTGTAAGGGAATGGTCGAGTTTCATTCTTCTACATATAGCTGTCCAGTTTTCCCAGCACCATTTATTGACGAGACTGTCTTTTTTCCACTGTATATTTTTTCCTGTTTTGTCGAAGGTTAATTGACCATAGAGTTGAGGGTCCATATCTGGGCTCTTTACTCTGTTCCACTGGTCTATGTGTTTGTTTTTATGCCAGTACCATGCTTTCTTGGTGATCACAGCTTTGTAGTAAAACTTGAAATCAGGTAACATGATGCCCCCAGTTTTATTTTTATTTTTCAGCATTTCCTTAGTGATTCAGGGTCTCTTCTGATTCCATACAAATTTTTGGATTATTTACTCCAGCTCTTTGAAGAATACCGGTGGAATTTTGATTGGAATGGCATTAAAAGTATAGATTGCTCTAGGCAGTATAGCCATTTTAACAATGTTTATTCTTCCGATCCAAGAGCATAGAATGGTCTTCCATCTTTTTGTGTCTTCTTCAATTTCTTTCATGAGTGTTCCGTAGTTCCTCGAGTACAGATCCTTTACCTCTTTGGTTAGGTTTATTCCCAGGTATCTTATGGTTCTTGGTGCTATAGTAAATGGAATTGATTCTCTAATTTCCCTTTCTGTATTTTCATTGTTAGTGTATAAGAAAGCCATTGATTTCTGTACATTGACTTTGTATCCTGCCACGTTGCTGAATTGCTGTATGAGTTCTAGTAGTTTGGGGGTGGAGTCTTTTGGGTTTTCCATATAAAGAATTGTGTCATCTGCAAAGAGAGGGAGTTTGATTTCTTCACTGCCAATTTGGATACCTTTTATTTCTCTTTGTTGTCTGATTTCTGTTGCTAGGACTTCTAATACTATGTTGAACAAGAGTGGTGAAAGTGGGCATCCTTGTCTTGTTCCTGATCTCAGTGGGAAGGCTGTAAGCTTTTTCCCATTGAGGATGATATTTGCTGTGGGTCTTTCATAGATAGATTTTATGAAGTTCAGGAATGTTCCCTCTATCCCTATACTTTGAAGCATTTTAATCAGGAACGTATGCTGGATTTTGTCAAATGCTTTTTCTGCATCAATTGAGAGGACTATATGGTTCTTCTCTCTTCTCATATTAATTTGTTGTATCACATTGATTGATTTGCGAATGTTGAACCATCCTTGTAGCCCAGGGATGAATCCCACTTGGTCATGGTGGATAATCTTTTTAATGTGCTGTTGGATCCTATTTTCTAGGATCTTGTTGAGAATCTTAGCATTCATATTCATCAGTGATATTGGTCTGAAATTCTCCTTTTTGGTAGGGTCTTTGCCTGGTTTGGGGATCAGGGTAATGCTGGCTTCATAGAAAGAGTCTGGAAGGTTTCCTTCTGCTTCAATTTTTTGAAGCAGTTTCAGGAGAATAGGTGTTATTTCCTCTTTGAAAGTTTGGTAGAATTCCCCAGGGGATCCGTTAGGTCCTGGTCTCTTGTTTTTTGGGAGGTTTTTGATAACTCCTTCAATCTCGTTACTAGATATCGGTCTATTCAGGTTGTCGATTTCTTCCTGGTTCAATTTTGGGAGACGCATGGAATGCATCCATTTCATCTAGGTTGCTAAGCTTATTTGCATATAACTGTTGATAATAACTTCTGATGATTGTTTCTACTTTCTTGGTGTTAGTTGTGATCTCTCTTTTTTCATCATAATTTTATTAATTTGGGCTTTCTCCCTTTTCTTTTGGATTAGTGTGGCCAATGGTTTATTGATCTTATTGATTTTTTCAAAAAACCAGCTTCTAGTTTCATTGATACATTCTACTGTATCTCTGGTTTCTACCTCATTGATCTCAGCTCTAATCTTGATTATTTCCCTTCTTATGTGTGGAGTTGGTTTGATTTGTTGTTGATTCTCCAGTTCTTTAAGGTATAGAGACAGCTGCTGTGTTCTGGATTTTTCAATTTGTTTGAGGGAGTCTTGGATGGCTATGTATTTCCGCCTTAGGACCACCTTTGCTGTATCCCATAGGTTTTGGACTGAAGTGTCTTCATTGTCATTGGTTTCCATGAATTGTTTCAGTTCTTCTTTGATCTCCTGGTTGATCCAAGCGCTCTTAATCAAGGTGGTCTTTAGCTTCCAGGTGTTTGAGTTCCTTCTGAACTTTTCCTTGTGATTGAGCTCCAGTTTCAAAGCATTGTGATCTGAGAATATGCAGGGAATGATCTCAGTCTTTTGATATCGGTTGAGTCCTGATTTGTGACCCAGTGTGGTCTATTCTGGAGAAGGTTCCATGTGCACTTGAGAAGAATGAGTATTCTGTTGTTTTAGGGTGGAATGTTCTGTATATATCTATGAGGTCCATCTGGTCCAGTGTGTCATTCAATGCTCTTGTTTCTTTATTGATTTTCTGCTTCGATGATCTATTTCTGAAAGAGGCATGTTAAGATCTCCTACGATTAGTGTATTCATATCAATATGCCTCTTTATCTTGATTAACAGTTTTCTTATGTAATTGGCTGCTCCCATATTGGGGGCATAGATATTTACAATTGTTAGATCATCTTGGTGGATAGTCCTTTTAAGAATTTATGTAGTGTCCTTCTGTATCTCTGACTACAGTCTTTAGTTTAAAATCTAATTTGTCTGATATGAGAATCGCTACCCCGGTCTTCTTTTGAGGCCCATTGGCATGAAAGATGCTTCTCCATCCCTTCACTTTCAGTGTGAGTGTATCTTTAGGTTCAAAATGGGTCTCTTGTAGACAACATATGGATGGGTCCTGTCGTTTTATCCAATCTGCAACCCTGTGCCGTTTTATGGGCGCATTTAGGCCATTCACATTGAGCGTGATTATTGATAGATACGTTTTTATTGACATCGTGTTACCTTTGAAGTCTTTCTTTCTGTAGATTGTCTCTATCTCTCTGTTCAATGCTATTCTTAGGATTTTTCCTCTCTTATAGAACTCCCCTTAATATTTCCTGCAGTGTTGGCTTAGTGGTTGCATAGTCTTTTAAGCCTTGCCGGTCTTGGAAACTCTTTATCTCTCCATCCATTTTGAATGTCAGTCTTGCTGGATAAAGTATTCTTGGCTGCATGTTCTTCTCATTTAGTGCTCTGAATATATCTTGCCAGCCCTTTCTGGCTTGCCAGGTCTCTGTGGACAGGTCTGACGTTATTCTGATGGGCTTTCCTCTGTAAGTAAGGAGTCTCTTTGTCCTAGCGGCTTTCAAGAGATTATATGTACAATTATGATTCCTCAGTTTGACTATCAGGTGCCTTGGTGTTTTTTTGGAATGTATAATCTTGGGTGGAGACCATTCGGCCTCTAGTACATGAACGCTGGTTCCATTCATGATATTGGGAAAATTTTCATGAAGAACTTGTTCCACTATATCTTCTAGACTTCTTTCTTTCTCCTCCCCTTCAGGGATTCCAATAATTCTGACATTGGAACGTTTCATGGCATCATTTATTTCCCTGATTCTGTTTTCTTGGCTTCTAAGCTGTTTGTTCCAGGCTTCCTGCTGATCCTTTCTCTCTATCTGTTTGTCCTCCAGATCACTAATTCTGTCTTCTGTCTCAGTTACCCTAGCTTTGAGAGAATTTAGATTAGATTGGAACTCATTGAGAGCATTGTGAACCTCAGCCCTGGTAGCTTTAAGCTCCGCTCTAAAATTGTGAACATCATCTCTCGTTGCTTTCAGCTCGGCCCTAATTAATTCTGTTTGGTCATCAATGACTTTCTCCAACCTAGCTATTGCCTGGATAATTGTTAGCTTGAATTCTCTTTCCGACATATTGTCTATGTTGATAGCTGTTAGCTCTGTTGCAGAAGGTCCATCCTCTGTATTTTTCTTCTGTTGGGCATTTCTCCTCCTAGTCATTTTGGTGAGAGATGACTGAACAGATGTAGCTGGATGTATTGACTGTGGTCAGTACACCTTCTATCAGAGATACAAGGTGTATCCTGGAACAGTTCTGAGCAATCAGGATTCCTCACCCAAACGAGAGACAAAAGAAAAGAAAAAGAAAAAAAAGAGACAGAAAGAGAGAGAGAGAGACAGGAAAGAAAGGGAAGATGAAAGAGAAAGTTCAGCCCAAATGGGTCCCAAGGTAAGATTTATGAAGTAGACAAACAAAAACAGATAAACAAAAAGACTGATAAAAGTATATGACAAGAGAAAAAAAATATGCAAATAAAGGAAGAACCTCGTCAAAAAGAACCCCAAGTGTAAGATTTATATACTATCAGAAAAAACACAAAAACACAGAAACATTGGTGGAAGAAAAAGATGGGAGAGTGGTTATAAATTCTCAGTGTGGGCGAGGAAGATTGTTTTGATTCTTCCTGGATGTATCTTGATATCTTTGTTAAAGGACTCAACTTTCCTAAGATAAAGGGGGATTATAAATTGGTTTACCTATAGGGGTAGTATTGATTGGGGAAAGGGGATTACTTTGAAGTTTAACTCTATATGAATATTAGAAAATAAAAATAAAAAGGAATAAACTAGACTAAACTAACCTAAAATTTAAAAAAAATTCAAGAAATAGAAATTCAAAAGAAAAACATAGGTGATGTATCAAAAAGTTCAGGTTAAAAGGTTATTAAGGAATTTGATGTACTGGACAGCTCGTGGTGGTAAATAGGTTAAAAAAATTATCTATATATATATATAAAATGAAGCAGAATAGTGGGAATGAGTAAAAAATAAAAGCTTTCCTATGAAGTAGTGGTTGTTCTCTTGTCCTTTTTTTTTTCTTTTTTCTTTCTTGGTTTGTTTTCTGGGGGAGGGGCCTGCCACGTGGGTTTTCAGTCAATGATGTTCCCTGAGTTAAGTCCTCCCGCGCCCCTCAAGGGGGTGGGCTCTGAGGAAACCGGTTTTTTCAGGCTTTTGTTCTCTGGCGGTTTTTATGTTTGTTCACTTTTTTTTTTCTCTCACCTTGACCGCTTTTGATGGTTTTTGTAGTTTTAGAGGAAAGCAAACTACACACTGACCTCCCTCTCAGTGAGAAGCCTCAGTCTGGCTGCAGAGCCCAAATAAGTTCCCCCTTGGCCACTGACAGAGCAGGTTCCAAGTCGTGGTCCCTGGGGACGCAGGATCTTTTGCTTGTACCCAAAGCCACGGCAGTGGCGGCTGTCTGGGCAGCTCCAGACCGCCAGAGAGGTTCCAGGCAGCGATTGCACACTGAGATTTTCCGACTGGCCCGGGCTGGGAGTGCCTGGTCTTTCTGGGTCTAAGAGCACCCAGCTTGCGCGCACCAATTTCAGGGGAGGCTGTGGGTTGCATGCGGGTCTCAGGCTCTGAGAATGGGGCGCAGGTCCAAAAGCACCAGGCTGGGCCTTCATGCACCTCTCTGGGGGGAGAGTTTGGTGCAAGTGTCTTAGGCTCTGAAACAATGGCGCGTATCTAAGGGCGCTGGCTGGGCCTTTGTACCTCTCTCAGGGGAGGTGGGGCACGCACATCTCAAGCTCTATAGCAGGGCTCGCGCCGGTTCTGCCGTCTGGCGTGGCTCCCATCCCCTCACAGGAGCCAGACCCCACACGTTCTCGGGCGTGCTGGCACCTTAGGGACCAAGACCTGGTTTCTTTGCTGCACTCTCTCTGACTCAGCGCCAGGGGAGGCTGTCCTGGGACCTGGGACTTAAGCCCCTGTCCCTAGCCACCTCAACCCCCCCCCCCCCCCCCCAAGCCGTGATCCTTTGCTCTTTTGGAGTGCTTTCAACCAGTCTCCAAGTTAATGCTGGTCCCCAGACGCAGCGCACTCTCACTCATATTGGGGTATTACTTTCCAACCGGTCACCTCTGGTGGCTCCCTTCCCCTTTTGTTTATCTTCTGATATTAGTCTGCTGTTCCCACTCCACTTTACCTGCCCACTGGTGTCTTCTGCCCCTGTAGAGATCCACAGGTGTATAATTCTGATCTCAGGCTGATTTCATGGGTGATCAGAGTTCTTTGGTAGTAATCAGCTCACTTTGGGGTACAGGTTGAAAAGGTGCCTCCTCCTACTTCCCTGCCATCTTGTCCCCCCCCCCCCCACTCAGATCTTAAAGTTTACTCATTTATTCAATCAAATACGTAACAACCATTTTCTATGCAAAAGACACTTTTCTAGATGTGTGGTCTCCAAAAAGGCAGCCACAAGCCACATGTGGCTGTTGAGCATTTGAAATGTGGCTAGTTTGAATTGAGATGTTCTGCAGTATAGAATACATGCAGCTTTTCAAAGTCTTGATAAAAAGAATAAATGTAAACTCATTAATAATATTTATATTAATTACATGTGAAAATGATAATTTGAATGTATTTGGCATAATAAAATTATTGTTGAAATCAGTATAATCTGTTTCTTTGCCTTTTTAATGTGACTATTAGGAAATTTAAAATTGTGTATGTAGCTTATATTTCTTTTGGACAGTACTGCTCTAGACATCAGGCATATGTGATTGAATAAAACAGACAAGGTCTCTGCATATTGTTCATTCAACAAATAATTCTGGAGCACCTATTAGGTACCAGATACTGGTCTTTTAGAACTTACTGAAGAGGTGGAAGATAATCATAAAAAATAACCAAGTGATCAAAGGATGTGCATACAGTGTGAAGTACTATGATGAAAATACAACACACTGGTGTGTAATAAGGTTGGGGGGAGGGCAGTACTGTGAGATTGGGGAAGGTCTCACTCTAGATTTGTTATTTTAGCTGAGACCTGAGTTACCAAGAAGGAGCTAGACATAGGAAAACTGTTGCAGCTGAGCAGTCTTAAGGAACACCAAGTGCAAAGTCCCTAAGCTGGAAATAATCCTGGCATAGTTGAGAGGCAGCATTAATTCCAGTGTGGTAGGGACTGAGTTGGTAAGGGGAGGCAAGAGCTAACTCGTGTGGGGGCCTTGTAGGCTGTGGTGAAGAGTTTGGCTTTTTATTTAAGGGGAAGGTGAAATCACTAGAGGTGAGTTCCATGATCAAATGTAAGCTTTTCTAGGGTTATTGTGTTCAGAAGGACAGTAAGAATGAGTGCAAGGGCACTCCTAATTTGGGCAGGAGGTGATGGTGACCTGGAGTAAGAGGACAGTAGTACAGGATGAAGTTGGAAAGAAGTCTCTGATTTGGGAGCTCTGTGGGAGGTAGGTCTGTTGAGCCTCATTGATAGATTGCTGCTGTATTTAGGGAATTAAGGAATCAGATGCAAATTTAGCATTTATTAGAGTGTGGTGTCATTTCCAGAAACAAAATCTGCTGAACCCTGATGGTCAATGTGATCTAAGGCTGCTTTAGTAGGATTTGACATTCAGAGAGGTGTTACTGCTCCACTTTGTTTAGTAACTGCCAAACTGTGGGCAACAGTTGAGTAAGAAATTCTCATAGGTTGTTCACTGCCAACACTGAAATTCTTGATTTCCTTGATGCAAACTTTCAGGGTTTAAGTTTTCATTTATTCTAAGATCTTTCTTCCATTAGCGTATTCTGGAGTAATGTGTTCTGTGGAATGTATGATGATGGTTATAAGTGCAGACTCCAAACTTAGGTATATCTTGGTTACAGTCTTATCACCAGACACAGTTACTATATAGCCTGTCTGGGCTGTGTTAGTCTCATCTGTAAAATTGACTTAAACATTTTAGTACCTACCTCAGAGAACTGTTGTGAATATTAAATATAGCATGTAAAGATTTAGCCCAAAGTCTGGCATAAAATAGGCACCTAACATGTGCTGTCATTAAATATTTATTGAATATCTACTGGGCTCTAGGCTTTGTGCAGAGTTCTTAGTGTTGTTAAACTGTAAGTGATCATTAGAATTCTAGTATAACTCTCATTTGACAGCTGAGGAGATAGGTCCAAATGGTCATCTGATTGATCTAGACCTAGAAACATTTGGATTCAGTCTTTTGTTTGACCATTCATTTCCAGGCCAATCTTTCCAATTATCTTTTCTTCTCTTCTTCTTTCCATTCAATTCAACAAGTATTTTTTTGATCATCTACTGTATTCTTGGAACCAGTTGGATGTAGAGCAGTGGTTCTCAGTTGGAGAGGGATCTTGCCCCAAGGAACATTTGGCAATGTCTGGTGACACTTCACGTTGTCCCATCCAGTTGTCACAATTGGCATCTAATGGATAAAGGCCAATGATGTTGCTAAACCTCTTTTTTTTTTAATTAAAAAATTTTTTACTTAAATTTAATTTAGTTAACATATACTCAGTTTCAGAGGTAGAATTTGGTGATTAACCAGTTGCATATAACACCCAGTGTTCATTATATCAAGTGCCCTCCTTAATGCCCATCACCCAGTTACCCCATCCCCTCACCCACCTCTCCTCATTTTATAATGCACAGGATAATCCCTCTAACAGAATTATTTGGCTCAAAGAGACTGAGAAGATATAGAAGATATAGAGATAAATGAAACATACTTGTGTGTGTGGCTGTGTGTGTGTGTTTAACTGTAGGGGATTCTTGTCCCAAGGTCGGGGTGGGGTGCATGGGGATTACTCTGTGACTAAATCCCTTCAGAATAGCAGTGCCCACCATGAACTCTTTGTGAATTTGGGGGCTCTAATTATCTTTCTCCTAATTATCTTTCTCCATAAAACATAAAACACTTAAAGAGAATTCACATGGGCAGTCTATTAAATAAAATAAGGGGAGCCACGGAGCCCAACGAAGACACATTATACATCTCTTTTCCTGAGGGCTCAAACTGTTCCAAGAAACTTCTGGCTTCTCAGTCTCTCAGCGAAGACCCTGCTTTCCATTTCTGGCAGTGTCCAAGGTGAGCAAAGCCAAATCAAATAAGGACAATATTGGCAATATATACATTCATTCATGTTAAAAGTGAAGACTTCACCCTATTATTTTTATTATTCTTATTTTTTAAAGATTTTATTCATTTGATAGATCACAAGTAGGGACAGAGGCAGGCAGAGAAAGAGGGGAAGCAGGCTCCCTGCCGAGCAGGGCTTGATCCCAGGACCCTGAGACCATGACCTGAGCAGAAGGCAGAGGCTTAACTCACTGAGCCACCCAGGCACCCCAAGACTTCACCCTATTATTATAACAATTAAGGCTTATGGGAAATTTGGGAAAATATGTAAAAGGTATACATAACTCTTATTAACATTTTTCTTTTTCTTTTTTCCCCCCTATGTTTGGCTTTTTTACATACATAGTGATGATCATACCAAATGAACAAATTTGTAGATTGCTTTTAAGCTGGTGTTCCTTCATTGTATACACATTCCTGCTAAGGATATCTTTGCACATAAAACTTTTCTTATGTCAATTTCAAAGTAATTCTCAGAAGTGAAATGACTAATTTAAAAGTATAAGCAGTTTAAATGATTTGTTATATATTGAGAATTGCTTTCCCAAGAGATTATTCTAATTATAGTCTCACTGACACTGTATGGAATTGTCCTCAAAAGTTAATCTTTTTTTTTTTTTTAAAGATTTTATTTATTTATTTGACACAGAGAGAGATCACAAGTAGGCAGAGAGGCAGGCAGAGAGAGAAGGTGAAGCAGGCTCCCCACTGAGCAGAGAGCCTGATGTGGGGCTCGATCCCAGGACCCTGAGATCATGACCCGAGCTGAATGAAGGTAGAGGCCTAACCCACTGAGCCACCCAGGTGCCCCTCAAAAGTTAATCTTAAAAATCAAGAGTTTGGAGTTCTGGGTGTGATTTATAAACAATGAATTCTGGAACACTGAAAAGAAATTAAAAAAAAAAAGGCTACCTTGGCAAGGGGGATCATGAGTTTGGGTAATGTGATTCTAAGCTAGCCAGTGGCAAGGAGCAAGTCATACATTTTTGGAATATATATATATATATATATATAGAGAGAGAGAGAGAGAGAGAGAATGTAATAAGGGCTTAATAGATTCTGTTGATTTAACTTTTGTTATTGGGCAATATTGAGTTCAGCGTTCGCAGTTCACATTTGTTACAGAAGATTTAAGTGTCTCAGTTTTATCATATTGAAAATACACTCTTGAATTCATAGTGTGAAATCCTTACTTTATTTTAAACTGTTTCTGTGACCACAGAATTTCATAAATATATATGGTGGTATTGTTGTTTGACTATGACATAACCGTGGTTTTGTGTGGCTGTTTTACTTTGGTCTGGAGAAATATGGATGAAAGTTTTATCTTTATTTCTTTTCCTTTCTTTCTTTTTTTTTCTTTTAAAAACTGCCAAGCAAACAACTTCCTTAGGGTATGGAATACAGAATTTGCATTTTCCTGCTACAACTGGAAATACACAAATGTTATGGCAAAGAAGAAGTGTACAGCTCCAATTTTATTGTAGAATCTATCAGCAGTATCAGAGAAGGCACTTCCTCAAAGTCAGTACAAGAATAAGTTTCCAGGCCAAGAAAGGTCTCAGGTACACAGCCTAACCCTACACCTAAAGGAGCTGGAGAAAGAACAAGAAAAGAAACCCTAATCCCAGCAGAAGAGAAATCATAAAGATCAGAGCAGAAATCAATGAAATAGAAACCAAAAAAACGATAGAGCAAATCAACGAAACTAGGAGCTGGTTCTTTGAAAGAATTAATAAAATTGATAAACCCCTGGCCAGACTTATCAAAAAGAAAAGAGAAAGGACCCAAATAAATAAAATCATGAATGAAAGAGGAGAGATCACAACTAACACCAAAGAAATACAAACTATTATAAGAACATACTATGAGCAACTCTACGCCAATAAATTTGACAATCTGGAAGAAATGGATGCATTCCTAGAAACATATAAACTACCACAACTGAACCAGGAAGATATAGAAAGCCTGAACAGACCCATGGCCAGTAAGGAGATTGAAACAGTCATTAAAAATCTCCAAACAAACAAAAGTCCAGGGCCAGACGGCTTCCCGGGGGAATTCTACCAAACATTTAAAGAAGAACTAATTCCTATTCTCCTGAAACTGTTCCAAAAAATAGAAATGGAAGGAAAACTTCCAAACTCATTTTATGAGGCCAGCATCTCCTTGATCCCAAAACCAGACAAGGATCCCATCCAAAAAGAGAGCTATAGACCAATATCCTTGATGAACACAGATGCGAAAATTCTCACCAAAATACTAGCCAATAGGATTCAACAGTACATTAAAAGGATTGTTCACCACGTCCAAGTGGGATTTATTCCAGGGCTGCAAGGTTGGTTCAACATCCGCAAATCAGGCAGTGTGATACAACACATCAATAAAAGAAAGAACAAGAACCATATGATACTCTCAATAGATGCTGAAAAAGCATTTGACAAAGTACAGCATCCCTTCCTGATCAAAGTGTAGGGATAGAGGGCACATACCTCAATATCATCAAAGCCATCTATGAAAAACCCACTGCAAATATCATTCTCAATGGAGAAAAACTGAAAGCTTTTCCGCTAAGGTCAGGAACATGGCAGGGATGTCCATTATCACCACTGCTATTCAACAGAGTACTAGAAGTCCTAGCCTCAGCAATCAGACAACAAAAGGAAATTAAAGGCATCCAAATCAGCAAAGAAGAAGTCAAATTATCACTCTTCGCAGGTGATATGATACTATATGTGGAAAACCCAAAAGACTCCACTCCAAAACTGCTAGAACTTGTACAGGAATTCAGTAAAGTGTCAGGATATAAAATCAATGCACAGAAATCAGTTGCATTTCTCTATACCAACAACAAGACAGAAGAAAGAGAAATTAAGGAGGTCCCATTTACAATTGCACCCCAAACCATAAGATACCTAGGAGTATCTGTGTTCATCAAAGAGGCACAGAATCTATACTCAGAAAGCTATAAAGTACTCATGAAAGAAATTGAGGAAGACACAAAGAAATGGAAAAATGTTCCATGCTCCTGGATTGGAAGAATAAATATTGTGAAAATGTCTATGCTACCTAAAGCAATCTACACATTTAATGCAATTCCTATCAAAGTACCATCCATCTTTTTCAAAGAAATGGAACAAATAATTCTAAAATTTATATGGAACCAGAAAAGACCTCGAATAGCCAAAGGGATATTGAAAAAGAAAGCCAACGTTGGTGGCATCACAATTCCGGACTTCAAGCTCTATTACAAAGCTGTCATCATCAAGACAGCATGGTACTGGCACAAAAACAGACACATAGATCAATGGAACAGAATAGAGAGCCCAGAAATAGACCCTCAACTCTATGGCCAACTAATCTTTGACAAAGCAGGAAAGAATGTCCAATGGAAAAAAGACAGCCTCTTCAATAAATGGTGTTGGGAAAATTGGACAGCCACATGCAGAAAAATGAAACTGGACCATTTCCTTACATCACACACGAAAATAGACTCAAAATGGATGAAGGACCTCAATGTGCGAAAGGAATCCATCAAAATCCTTGAGGAGAACACAGGCAGCAACCTCTTCGACCTCAGCCACAGCAACATCTTCCTAGGAACATCGCCAAAGGCAAGGGAAGCAAGGGCAAAAATGAACTATTGGGATTTCATCAAGATCAAAAGCTTTTGCACAGCAAAGGAAACAGTTAACAAAATCAAAAGACAACTGACAGAATGGGAGAGGATATTTGCAAACAACATATCAGATAAAGGACTAGTGTCCAAAATCTATAAAGAACTTAGCAAAATCAATACCCAAAGAACAAATAATCCAATCAAGAAATGGGCAGAGGACATGAACAGACATTTCTGCAAAGAAGACATCCAGATGGCCAACAGACACATGAAAAAGTGCTCCATATCACTTGGCATCAGGGAAATACAAATAAAACCACAATGAGATATCACCTCACACCAGTCAGAATGGCTAAAATCAACAAGTCAGGAAATGACAGATGCTGGCGAGGGTGTGGAGAAAGGGGAACCCTCCTGCACTGTTGGTGGGAATGCAAGCTGGTGCAACCACTCTGGAAAACAGCATGGAGGTTCCTCAAAATGTTGAAAATAGAACTGCCCTATGACCCAGCAATTGGACTACTGGGTATTTACCCTAAAGATACAAACGTAGTGATCCAAAGGGACACATGCACCCGAATGTTTATAGCAGCAATGTCCACAATAGCCAAACTATGGAAAGAACCTAGATGTCCATCAACAGATGAATGGATCAAGAAGATGTGGTATATATACACAATGGAATACTATGCAGCCATCAAAAGAAATGAAATCTTGCCATTTGTGACAACATGGATGGAACTAGAGCGTATCATGCTTAGTGAAAAAAGTCAGTCAGAGAAAGACAACTATCATATGATCTCCCTGATATGAGGAAGTGGTGATGCAACATGGAGGCTTAAGTGGGTAGAAGAAGAATAAATGAAACAAGATGGGATTGGGAGGGAGACAAACCATAAGTGACTCTTAATCTCACAAAACAAACTGAGGGTTGCCGGGGGGAGGGGGTTTGGGAGAAGGGGGTGGGATTATGGTCATTGGGGAGGGTATGTGCTTTGGTGAGTGCTGTGAACCTGGTGATTCACAGACCTGTACCCCTGGGGATAAAAATATATGTTTATAAAAAATAAAAAATTAAAAAAAAAAGTTTCCAGGGTACCTTGGTGGCTCAGTAGGTTAAAGCCTCTGCCTTCAGCTCAGGTCATGATCCCACGGTTCTGGGATCCGAGCACCCCTCCCTCCATACCCTCCCCACAACCGCCAGCCCCACATAGGGCTCCCTGCTTATCAGGGAGCCTGCTTCTGTCCTTCCCCCCTCCTCCTGCTTGTTCACACTCTCTCTCACTCTCTTAAATAAATAAAATCTTACAAACAAAACAAAGACCAACAGCATTGTCCCACCCCAGGCATAATGAATAAGAATCACCTGAGTGCCACGGCACTTAGACTTCTGAGGGAAGAGGGGAATCAGCTGTACTTTTCAGAAGCTCACAGGTGATTCTGATTGATTTAACCAAATTTGAGAACAGTGGATATACAATGTGATGGCAACTGTTAAACCTGTCAACTTCTCTGTCTCCTATCTTCCACAATACAAGTTTATTTGCTAAATTATCTCTTGCCTTATATTGAACAGTTATGCAAAAAAAAAAAAAAAATCCCTGCATAGCATTTGCAGTAGGGAGTTCACTGAGGATACTTTCTAAATTACCTCTAATAACCAGGAGATTATTTCTTCTGAGAACAGTGCCTGTCGCATGAAGCTCAGGGACTATTGTCGAAGGTAGGAGAGAGTGGGCAGTAGTTCCTATGGCTTGCATGTGTGCACTCTACCTTTCCGTTTCTTTACTATTGTTAGAATAAAAAGTATTTTTTAGGTCCCCCCAATCCATGTTTTCCTGGATTAATCATTTGTTTTTAGGCATGATTTTGATTCTGTCAGTGAGGATCCTGGCAAGAAATAAATGGCACACTCAAATGAGGAATTTACTAAATAAATCACAGAGGTTAAGTAGAATTAAAGTGAAACCAACCAGAGAGAGTTCAGCATTCTGGGGAAGTAACTGTTGGGGTGTGGTTATCATCCAGAGGTCTGAGGTAAAATAAGAGCAGTATGGAAGGACTGCTTGGCAGCTCCCTGGAGAGGGCTGATGGGAGCTGAAGCCTAGTAGAGGAATGTCACCAACCCAGGGTCACCTGCAAGAAGGAGTGGCAGGAACAAATACTTCAGTTTCGCTCTCTGCTTTGTCCCCGTCTGCCATGGGCCAAAACCATGGGCCCCTGGTGTAGCCCATATATGTTAGCCTCTTGGTACACCGAAGTGGTGGGGAAGGGTGGAAAGGGCATCTGGAGTCACAGGGGAAGATATCCAGCACAATGATCTATGATACTGAAGTAATGTGAAAGCAGTTCTTGCTTTCTAGTCTTTTACCTTCAACTCCATTAGCTAAGTGTATGAACCCGGTTTTTGGCAGCTTCTTTGAGTCTTAGATCATAACAAAGACCAAGGGGAAGAGAGCAAGCAGCATTTTTTTTTCTGTGACTTGCCTGTCAAAGAATTATGGTTTTAGGTACATAATATTTGTAAAAGGCAGGAGTTACAAACCATTTTGTGTAAGAAAAACCACATATAGAGCTTTCACTTGTCAGTGGATGTGTTCTGCTGAAAGCTCCAATTGGATGTGGTTGACTTTTTTGGCTTTTTATGCCCAGAGACACATCCTCTGGGCACATACCATGTAAGCAGCTGGCACTAAGAATGTAGAACACCATTTTCCTTCTCCCTGGGAGGACACAGATCCTAGAACTTCCAGCTCATGCTTTTTGTACATAACTCTTACATGTTTTGTTAGTGGATCGTGTATTCATGCCCAGAGTCTACCTCCAATGTTCAGCAATATTAGAAGTTTTGAGTGGGAGAAAGCCAGGGGGAACCAGGAGGGTTTTTAACTACATAATAAAGAATAAAGCTAAAATAGAGTAGTCATTTCATGCAGGAACTAGATTTACCCAGGGTAGCAGGAGCTATCTGGAGATAACTTTAGTCCTTTAAAGATCACAGTGTGATGTAATAAGTCTTTCAAGAAAGTGGAGGGGCATCTGAAACTATCGGTAGTCTGGTCTTGACCCAGTCTATGTGTCTCAGGTGACCAGCTTAATTCCTGGGCTGCACATAGGAGCTTGGAAGGTGGATAAAAAAACTTCAAGAAGATTCTAATATAGTGATACTTGAACTCTACCTTACAGGCATGTGGGGAATAGTCAGTTGGCATGGAGGCAAGAGTGTCAAAATAAATAGCAGAATGGAGGCCATTTTTATGTATTTTATTTCCAGTGCATCTTACACTTTAGATGACTAACGCCCTCTGTGAACTTCTGCAAGTGCAACCAAAACTGTTTAATGAATAAGTGACTTTTAGTGCTTTATTTTCATCTAGAGCTTCATTTGAAAGAGATCATCATTAGCTTTATGGTTTTAATTGTATTGAAATTCCTTATTGTAACCTATTGCTTTATTGCATTAGTCCATTAACCTGGGTGCCATGGAGCATAGTTTTAGAGCCTGTATTTATATCTGGACTAATTGCATGGATGCTTTCAGTATAGGATGAGGTATTTTTCAGATCACCACAGGAAGAATAATCTGAACCCCTTTCCAAACTTCAGGGTTTGGGGTAATAAGAACCAACACAAAGCAAAACAAAACAAAAAAACCCTGCACATTATTGTGCATTTTTCTCGCTTTGAAGTGTCTACTACTCTATCAACAAGGAATTGCAAAATAGTAGTTCTCACAGTCCGTGTTGCTTCCACATGTTTTTCATTTGGAGGTACTATGCGAAGCATTGGTCTGTGGATTCCCCAATCAAAACCAGGTGGTTAATGGTCACAAACTGTGGGACTGTGAGGAGATATGCGCTTTACTCAGTAAAGCAAGTGAAGATAGAGCATCTAGGCTACTGATTGGAGCCTTAGAAGCTCAGACAAAGCAAGAATGACCAAGGCCCAGCTTCCTGTGGGGACCTTTGTTAATAACCCGGAAGGTGGCACAGCTGCGAATGCCCAGTTGACCCAAAGCATTTCTTTCTGAAGTGGGAAAGTGACTGATGGAGACTCTAGTGTATTTAGATCACAGAGTGTTTTTTGCTTGTACTGGAGGAATGAATATTGAAGTTGGAATTGGGCCCTTTGTTACTGCCCAGATGCTCAACAGCAGGGGTGTTTACAGTGCCCATCAACCAGGCTTTCCGTTGCACCTGTTGGGGGACCAGCTGCAGAAAGCAGGTGTATCTGAGGACCTAGAGGATGGGTGACTGTGGAGAATGCTGAGGGCTTCCAGATGTATTCCACATAAACACTGGACCAACAGCTGGGGCGGGGGACAGGAAAGATGTAGATTTAATTAAAAAGGATGTGCAAATTTGATTATTAATTTTAACTCACTGTATAAATGTAACACACACATAATGTGTATTTCAGAACAACTCAGTGGAATGTGTTGATATAATCATGAGATTCACTTTTCATCAATTTCATGCACATTATGTTTTGTTCATTGGTCCACACATTGTTCATTACATTTCCATGTCCATATAAAAAATTTTTCCCAGGCAGGAAGCTAAAGTTCCAGTTTAATTGTAAATGCTTGCAGTCCTAAGAACACACAGTTGTCAATGTAAAACAGAAACTAGTCAAGCAGCTTCTGATGCCTGCATTTATATCTAGATGAATTACATGAATCACTCAGTATAGGATGGGAAACTTTGGCCACAACTATTTGTGCTGTGGATGGTGGACTCTCATGAGATTGGACCAGTCCTTTAGTTTCTTGTGTGCCACTTACCAGAGATGAGAGACTACAGTGTTCATGAAAGGGGTGGAACTCAGGGGCATATTGAGGCTGCTGTCCTGGATTTTGTATACTGTCCATAAAATGTGTAGGAAGCCTGAGGAGAATTTTCAGTGGCTGGCTTTGGAATGCTAAGTGTGTTGTGGGTCTTCTTACCTAGCAATCTGAACGTATGGGGCATTGCCCACCACTCAGAAGAGCTGGAAGTGAGAATACGCTCTACCTTGGGAATAACACCCTTTTGGGCAGTTTTGAATGGCAGTTAAAACTGGCATTAGTTGAGAAGATAGATGTAAAATTATAGCGTCAGAGCTGAGGGTAAAATCCGAATTCTTGAGAGTACTGTCTCTTGGGGCTTTCAGGAGACTCTCCCACTAGCCTTAAAGTGCCACGTTATTTTAGAACATTGATTCTTGAAGCCATAGGCAAAATGCTGTGTATATGTGAATATGTGCATTTTTCTTAGTGGTAATAAGTATTTCCTTTTCTTCAGATTCTCAAAGCTCCCCAAATCTTAAGACCTAAGGAGAGTGTTGTTTCTTTGGTGAGCTTTTGTCTTGAGTAGCACCTCATTTCTCTTCAGGAAATGTATTCATAGCAGGAGATAGTAATGCCAATAGCAGCGACAATAACAGTTAATACTTAAGGGCATTTATTTCATTCCAGCTACTATGTTTGTTCATTTAATAAGATAATTGTAATTGTCAAAAATAACAATTAAACCATAATGAATAGTTACTTTTGCACGAAGGGATTCAATTCCTGTAGCATGATATTCAAGGGCCTCCCTGCCCTGGTCTTGAATGGCAATCTTTTTCAATATTTATTTACCCAAAGTATTAGTTTCTTATGCTGGATAACAAATTACTAGAAACAAACTTAGTAGCTTTAAAAGTGCCTATTTATTATTTCATAGTTTCTGTGGGTCAGAAGTCCAGGTAAGACTTGCCTAGATTATTGAGGCTTACCAGGGTGTAGTACAGGTTTGGCTTGGCCTTTGGTCCAGTCTCAGGCTTGACAGGGGAAGGATATAATTTACTGATATACATCCTCTGATTGTTGGCAGAGTTCATCTTCCCTTTTTCTTACTGACTGTTGGCAGGAGGATATTCTCCTAGAATATCTAGTAGAAGCTGCTACTAGAAGCTACTAGAAGCTGCCTATTACATGACCCTCTCATAATGTGACAGTTTACTTCTTCATAGCCAGCAAAAAAGCTTTTCTGTCCTTTCTGCTCTGATGAAGCATTATAATATAAAAGGGTCAGGGAAATAATACCCTTTGACATATAATGTAACCTAATCAAGGGATGGCATCTATTAGTTGTGACATATTCTGTTGGTTAGAAGCAAGTCACAGATTCTACCCAAACTCAAGGAGATAGGATTATACAAGTGTGTTACTTATTGGGGGTAACTTTGTGTGTGTTGGTAGCATCCAACATTAGTACTGGGTGCAGTTTTGGCTAGTATAAATATACATCAGGAAGCTTCATTTTTCCATTTCAGCTTTTTGCTTCTGGTGTTTAGGGAGTATTGTTGTTCCTCAGAAGTGCTTTGCATGCTTATCCCACTGACCCTTTGCTCTCAGTTGTGCTCCCAGCTTGGAGTGCCCTCCAGTGTCCTGGCCATCTGTTACTATCATTGTCAGACTAAAAGGCTCTGCTCAAATACTATGGTTTTTTCCCCCCCAAACCTTCTCTGATGCCTCCATTATTGTGGAGGCATGGGAGCAAGTTGTCATACCTTTCTTATGGCAAACATTTAATTCTGAATTTTTTGTAAATAACTCTCTTCAAAAAAGGAATCATGTCTTACTAGTACTTTTTTTGGGGGGGGGAGGGGTCAGAGCTCATCATTTTTACATAGGAAATAATAAGTAAATGTTTGTGGAACTAATTTCTCCCAAACAATTGAAAATTGATTATGAGAATAATCACAACTGAACCTTAACATTGGTTTGGGCTTTTCCTTTTAAAATGGGGACAGAAAGCTTACCTCAAACTCCTTCCTTTTCTCTTCCTTCTGGCCCCTGCAGTATCCAGTCAGGACTTTTTAGCCCCGCTTGAAAAGATCAAGAGGTGAAAGCTACTGAAGAACCCAGTTTGACAGTGTTTTGCCTCTTACTGGGGTTTTATGCCCCACTTGCTGCATTTCCTTCCTGCCATTTTGATGCCAAAAGTAAAACTTGCTGCTGACCATTTACTTCAGGTCCCGCTGAAAAAAACATCCAGATTCTGTGACAGGCCAATTTTCCAGCCATTGAAAGGAGTTTCCAGGTGGGACCTGTCATCCCAGTAGTAGTTCAGGTGCTTTTGTTCAAATGTGAAATTGCAGTTTATTCTCCCTGATAACTGACTGGGGTATTAGAAATGGTTTGGCTTTCATTTCTTTAGCTCGATATAAGGTAATAAATAACTTCATCATATAAACAATTTAAATAACTGTCCATTTTGGTGGTGCTATTGGTATGACATCAATAAAATATCATTTTTTATTCAGTGTTGCATTTCTGTCCTCCTTCCTGGAGGCTGATTACTTCCTGGAGTAAGATTTTAAAAAAATTGAAAAACCAAAAAAGAGGAAAGGGAAATTCAGCTAAAGCAAGAAATACTTGGGCTCTGCAAAGGCAAAGGGTATAGAGCATTGATTTTAATTTGATTTTAAATATAATAGTAAAGTGAACCCAGTATTGCAAAGTTGGAAAAGAAAAAAAAAATCTGTGTTAGCAAAATGAAATGGTCCTTATGGATAATGTGGATGTGACACATTGTGCTAACAGTGGCTGGCTGTCCTTGGAGCTGCTTTGTCTCTCTGCCTCCCCCAGTGTACCTTTGCAGCCCTTTTTGAATCCCCCATGGATAAAAAGAAACACCAGTACCCAAGCAGTTGTTTCCATAAGGTAACATCAGCTAAACTTGGAATTTGCAATTTGTCTGGTGACTAATGCTTTAATGAGGTGGCTCCAGGGAGATAGGTCCTACTCCAAGAGAGTGAAGACAGAACTGGTCTTAATACAAGCATGGCTGCTTGGTCACACAAGAAGGTGCCAAGGGATGGTGATGGCTTCTCTGTCATTTAGTAAACTTTCAGGGCAAGTGGGACTGCAGATTCTAAGGTGGGTCTGAGGTACATAATTTGTTGAATAGTAAGAGAATTATAGTGGGAAACCAAAGAACATGTAGCCTATGAAGTTAAGGGCTGTTCAGTGTCAGGGAACAGATTGGGGTGGAAATTTCCTTTTTTTTTTTTTAATTTATTTTTAAATTATTTTCAGCATAACAGTATTCATTCTTTTTTCACCACACCCAGTGCTCCATGCAATCCGTGCCCTCCATAATACCCACCACCTGGTACCCCAACCTCCTACCCCCTGCCACTTCAAACCCCTCAGATTGTTTTTCAGAGTCCATAGTCTCTCATGGTTCACCTCCCCTTTCAATTTCCCCCAGCTCCGGAAATTTCCTTTTGACATCCTGCTTGCACTCCCCCATGACATAGAATTTCAAAAAACTCACAGGGTTGTGTTCAGAAATAATTGTAAGCAAGTGCAGGCTAGTATTTTTGGCACGGTTGTGGTCTGGGAATAGCTCTACCTTTAAGTAAGGAATCATCATGAATTTTAATAGTTATTTAAAAACTTTCCTAAGATCTGTGTATGTTTTCATCAGAAGTGGTCATGGACTCCAGTTAAATGGGGAGGGTCTTAGGATTGAATAGACTAACACAAAGTACTGGTTTCAGATGTTTATATGCAGGCCTCATCACTCTTAAATCAACCTTCAAGCATTTACAGAATAGCAGAACAGCCAGTAAACATTGGTGCTGGGATAGACTTCTTTCCCAGAACCATTTCTAGTCTCTCCATCTCTTCTGTCCCTGCATAAAAGTTCACCTCCTCTCCACCTCTGAAGTGCTATCTGTAGGAACTCATAGATGGCAGAAAGAATGTCCTGTCACCCCCAACATATGGCTCACAATGGTTTTGAAGATTAAATGAGGTTATAGATATAAAATGTTTATTTTTGTTACTGTTACTATTTTATTTTTTATTATGTTCAATTAGCCATTGTATAGTACCTCATTAGTTTTTGATGTAGTGTTCAGTGATTCATTAGTTGCATATAAAAACCCAGTGCTCATCACAACACATGCCCTCCTTAATACCCACCACCCAGCTACCCCATCCCCCACCCATCCCCTCTATAAACCTCAACTTGGTTCCCAGAGTCCAGAGTCTCTCATGGTTTCTCTCCCTCTCTTATTTCTTCCCATTCAGTTTTCCCTCCCTTCCACTATGGTCTTCCAAGCTATTCTTTATGTTCCACATATGGGTGAAACCATATGATAACTGTCTTTCTCTGCTTGACTTATTTCACTTAACATAATCCCTCCCCCATTTCCGTCCATGTTGATGCAAATAGTAGCTGTTCATCCTTTCTGATGGCTAATATTCTATTGCATATATGAACCACATCTTCTTTATCCACTCATCTGTTGAAGGGCATCTCAGCTCCTTCTACAGTTTGACTATCATGGACATCATTGCTATGAGCACTGGAGTGCATGTGCCCCTTCTTCTCACTACATCTGTATCTTTGGGGTCAATACTTAGTAAGTGCAATTGCTGTTACTATTTTTTAAAAATCATTGGTAATAATGGGCAGACTTCTTGCATGTGTCTGACATTAATTCATATTTTTCATACCTTCTCACCTTTTATACAATGAGGCTTGCTTTTTTCCTAGTATAATAATGAATGATGGAATATTTATTTTATTTTTTCTTTAACTTTTTTCAAAATAAAAATAGTCTTTTCTTTTTTTTTTTTTAAGCATTATACTGGCTTATTGAAATGACTTGACCTCAAACCAAAGTTTGAGGTTGAATGTTTATGCCCTGATACTGAGAGAGAACATTATTTTTAAAATAAATAGGGTCAAGTAGTGCTAGGGCAAGTGTGATTTTTCCTGCTCCCCCCAGTACATTTGGCAGTGTCTAGAGATAGTTTGATTGTTATAACTTGGGGGAGGGGTCTACTGGCTTCTAGCAGGTCGAGACCATGGATGATGTTAAAAACACTACAAAGCACATTTTTCAATATAGAGACTGCCATAACAATTGTTGCCATAACAAGCTACTATAAATTTAGTGGCTTAAGACCATAAATTTAGTGGCTTTATTATTTTACCTTCTATAGGTCAGAAGTCTGGCATGGAGCTCAAGGAACTAAAATTAAGGTGTTAGTAAGTACCCTGTTCCTTTATGGAGGCTTTAAGGGAGAATTCATTCTTTTGCCTTTTTCAGCTTCTAGAAGCTGCCTGCATGTCTTGGTATGTGGGCCTCTTTTCTTGTATTTGAAGCCAGCAGTGGTGGGTCAAGTCCCTTCCATGTTTCAGATCTCTCCTGCTTCTTCCATCATCACATCTCTTTGACCAACTATTTTGTCCTTCTCTTTCACTTTAGGGGTGCCTGTGATTATATTGGATCCACCCAGTAGTCCAAGATAATCTCTGTATTGTAAATTATTCTAATCAGCAACCTTAAATTTGTCAGCAAACCTTAATTTCCTTTTGTTATGTAATGTAACACATTCACAGGTTCCAGGGATTAGGTCATGAACATCTCTGTGAGGCCATTATTCTGCCTACTACAGCCCTCACAACAAAAATTATCTGTCCCCACATATCAGTAGTACTGAGACTGAGAAAATCTGTCCTAGAGAAAGCTTCTGGACCTACAAGACGGAGCTATGTTCAATGTGGATAAATGAAAAAGATAACCTATTCTTAAATAGACTCACTTGAAGTGTTAACATCACAGCCCATTTAACAACTTGGACAATTTGCATTAAAAGGCACTGCTGGGTGAGATTTCTTGTCCACTGCTGACCAAGATATGATGTTAACTTGGTCCACCTGACAGGGAAGTGAAAATCCTCCTATTAAATAAATGAAGCACCAGCTTCTGGTAACAAACATATGAAACAGAATATTCATCTTTTCTTCAATGGGAATAACATATGACAAAAGTGAGGCTTTCTTCACATTGTTTGTTTATGGAAAATTCATCTCCACTGAGGCCTTATGTTAAATTTGCTCTCTGATGTTAGCATTTCCAGGATGCACAGGGCCACTGGAGTATGTTCTTATGATCTTACCATTTATTTACCTTGATATGAAACTCCAATTACTGTCAGAGATGCTTCTTGTTAAATATGGTAAGATCTCCAGCTTCCGAGAGTGTGAATATGTATTTGATTCTCTGGGGCCAGGCCCAGATGCAAGTTAAGGAATCAGAGTTCTGGGGACGTGGGTGCAAATTAATTAAATATCTAAAGATAACAGTGGAGGAAGTTTGGGCTTTAGAGGAAAGGATGGAATTTAGGGAGAGAGAATTGTATAGCAACAGACTGTGCAGTTGGTTTTCCTTCCACTGGAGCCTCTTGGTTTTGCATGGGTATGTATGTGTTTTTGTATGCACCGAGAATTACTGTGCTTTTTTGTTGCTTTTTTGTGGCTTTTGACACCTAAAGCAACTCTTTTGGATAATCTGAAGTCAGGAATATGAATATAACACGTAACTTCCAATGACATCAGGGGAGACTACTCTCCAGATAAAATGTTAGAATTTTCCTGATTATTCAGACTGTCATATTTAGTTACCAGCTTTCTTTGGGTAATCCAACTCTATTTTATTCATGGGCTATTCTAAAAATATAATCAAAGGGCACCTACTGGCTACAAGTGACTTTGCTCATGTCTAATGGGGCTGTGAAAAATGGTTTGAATTTAGTGCAGATGGGGGAAAATATGTGCTGTCATCAAGAGCCCATCACACTTTCAACTTACAAAATATCTTGACTGGAGTCTAGCCAGAGTGAGTCTTAGGTAGATGCTTTAGGGAGGATGAATGTATTGGGTCAGATAAAGGAAGGACCAGAAGCACACTTAAGTAGACTGTAAATTGAACGGATTGGGATACTATTATTTTTGGCTTGGTAAGTAGAAGGATGTAACTATGCTTGTTTTTCCTTTTTCCTTTTTTTTTTTTTTTTTGAGTTGCATTTAGTTTCTATTTTGGAGCTATATATTTTTTTTTATTTCTGGGAGCCACAGAGGCCTGCTTTGGGGAAGCACTGAAGTTCTGTGGTTCTGAGTGTGAAAAATAAATGATTGCATCATTGTTGTTGCTGGGGAATTTTCTGGGAAACATTTCCGTTCCTTCACTGAAATCTGTTCTATGCATACGCCTTGGAGAATGATCATTTCCTAGGTATAAAGCACATGCCTGCAGCAGATCAGTTACTCTTTATAACCCTGGAGCATATAAACAATTTGATTTGGAAAACAAGTTAAGTATTTCCTTTGCCTTCCACCTTATTGGCTGCAATATTGTTTTGTCATTCTTTTCTGGATGGAGAAGACAGAAGCGTGGTTTTAGTCAGGAGAGGTAATATGTTCTCAGCCTTATCTGAAGAAACTACCCTTTGTGTGATCATAATTAGCCCAGAGGGATTGTAATATGTCAAAACCTCAGGCACATTTTGAGGCTCAAATGCACAGTGGCAGGAAAGACTTTCTAAAACAATCCAAGGTGTGTCATAGTGTGATGACTTTAAACTTGAGTGCCACCAGAATCCCTGAGGGCTTTTTAAGACATTGATCACTGGACTTCACCTCCAGATCTAGGAAAAGGTCCCAGAATTTGCATTTCTAACACATTCCCAGGAGATGCTGCTGTTGTTTCTGGTCCTAGATCATGCTATAAGGACAGTTGGCATAGTGGGTAGGAGTAGACTTAATGACTCTGAACTTTGGGTACCACCATTTCCAAATCTTGGGTCATGGTCCCACCTTGATCTGAATGAGATTTCGTATTTTAACAGTATTTTCAGGTCATTTGTTTCCACATTAAGTTCAAGAAGCCTGACTTAATTTCACTATTCCTTATTTCCCTCATCTGTAAAATGGGAATGATACTTAGTTCTGAGGGGTATTGTGAAGTGAAACACGTGTGGCAGACCTAGCAGTAGGTCTGACACAGAATGTGCCCCTGAACAATGTTACTACTTACAGTTATGAAGTCAATTTGGGATGGAAAAGCAAGTGATTTATTTCCTTGCAAGAACCTGTTTTTTAAAGTTCAAAATTGTGTTTCTTTTTTTTTCCACTTGTTTTTTCCACCTTTTTTTTTTTTTTTCTTTTTAAGAGCTTCTACTTTCCTTGGAAGTACAAACATTAAGTAACTGAAAGTAGTAGGTTTGAGGACAAATGAGTTTCCTGTTTTACTCATTCCTATCATAAATGCCTTGACTAAGATATCTTCAATTATCTTAAGAGAATATGGGAAAATTCTGAAAGCAAAATAGGTATTAAATTGACAGATATGTTTAGCACTTCATAAAGCTTGTGGTGGAGGATCTTAAAGTCAATCAGACTTTATTAGGGTACAGAAACTGAAAAAAGTTGGAAATTGGCATTAGACTTTTCTCCCTTTCTTCCCCTACCTTTTCTCCAATTCTTGCAATTCAGTTCTGCAATTGTTTTCAGAATTAAGTAAAATTATTTTGCTTCAGCATGTCTAGAAAAGGTTGGTATATCTTAAGAAGGCTTCTTTGCAACAAAGCATTTCAGTATTTCCTGGGGAAGTATAGTGCTCTGACTTCGGAGGACCTGTTCCAGCTCTGGGCTGGGCCTCTGAATCCTTGCTATTTGCTCCTAAGATCTGGTTCTAAATAGCAGATGCCCTTGGAAGCTTGGAGTTCTGAGTGTTACCCCAGATCTGTAATTAGTGCATCTGGTGTCTGGCCGGGGATCAGCATTTATGCACCTTGGGCAGGTTGCTTATCTACACTAAATTTTACTCTCCCCATTTTTAAATGGAAATCCTTATATTTTTCCTGCCTATATCCTAAAGTTGTAGTGAGGAACAAATAAAGTATATAGAGATACCTTGAATAACAACATTGTTTTATCATTGTCATTTGGGCAGACCCCTGGAATGTAGAGTAGAGCCTACTTCCGAGAACACTGGGGTGTCCTTGGTATCAAACTCATACTACTGAGGTTTATGAAAACACTGCTGTTAGAAGGTTGGGGCAAGGACAGCTGTAGTCAACCTTGCAGTAGTAGAAGCTGAATGCTTCACTGGGTGGAAGGACTTCCTCTACTCACCAAGCCCTGGGTACATCCTGAGTGCCTTAGCAGGTGGCGCCATGGGAGAGGGGGAAGATTATGAAGGGCTAAAGACGATGACATGTCTTTTTTTAATTTAATTTAATTTTATTTTATTTATTTGAGAAAGAGAGAGGCAGAATATAGTTACAGAGATAGGGAGAGAGAGCACAAGCAGGGAGGAGAGGGAGAAGCAGGCTCCCCACTGAGCTGGGAGCCCAATGCAGGGCTCTGTCCCAGGACCTCGGGATCACGACCTCAGCCAAAGGCAGACGGCTTAACGGACTGAGCCACCCAGGCGCCCCTATGATGACATTGCATGAATCTTTGGCTAGGGTCTCCATAATACTATTTCTTTCCATCTAGTCTCTCCCATAGCCTTGGTTTCTTAAAGGATCTTACCAGGAAGTTCTTAGATGCCTATTTAGATAAACAGACAAACAAAACAAACGAACATTTGACATCAAATCCTGCTAATTATCTTTTCCTCTTAAGGAGAAATTGAAGTTGTAGAACTTAAAGAATGTGGTCTCTACTACATACCCTCCAAACCTGACTCCTGGTTACCTGTGTAATTTCCCATCTTTGAATGTTTTTCACTTGGTCTGGTCTTTTTGGTAAAGAAGTCAGATTCTTTCTTTTTGGTAAAGAAGTCAGATTCATTCATTCATTCATTCTTTCTTTCTTTTTTCTTTTTTTCTAATAAATTTTTTTTTAACAAATTTCAGTTGTTTATTGCTGGTATATAGAAAAGCAATTGAATTATTTTTTATTTTTATTAACATATAATGTATTATTTTTACCAGGGGTACAGGTCTGTGAATCATCGGGCTTATACACTTCACAGCACTCATAATGGCACATACCCTCCCCAATGTCCATAACCCAGCCACCCTATTTCTACCCCTAACCCCGAGCAACCCTTTGTTTTGTGAGATTAAGAGCCTCTTACGGTTTGTCTCCCTCCCAATCCCATCTTGTTTCATTTTTTCCTTCCCTACCCCCCACAATCCCCTGCCCTGCCTCTTGAATTCCTCATATCAGAGAGATCATATGGTAATTATCTTTCTCTGATTGACTTATTTCGCTCAGTATAATACCTTCTAGTCCATCCACGTCATTGCAAATGGCAAGATTTCATTTCTTTTGATGGCTGCATAGTATTCCATTGTATATATATAAACCACATCTTCTTTATCCATTCATCTGTTGGTGGACCTTGCTGTTTGGGTGCACATGCCCCTTCGGATCACTACATTTATATCTTTAGGGCAAATACACAGTAGTGTGATTGCTGGGTTGTAGGGTAGCTCTATTTCCAACTTTTTGAAAAACCATGGTGTTTTCTAGAATGGCTGCATCAGCTTGCATTCCCACCAACAGTGTAGGAGGGTTCCCCTTTCTCTGCATCTTTGCCAACATCTGTAGTTTCCTGACTTGGTAATTTTAGCCATTCTGACTGGTGTGAGGTGGTATCTCATTGTGGTTTTGATTTGTATTTCCCTGATGCCGAGTGATGTGGAGCACTTTTTCATGTGTCTGTTGGCTATCTGGATGTCTTCTTTGCAGAAATGTCTGTTTATGTCTTCTGCCCATTTCTTGATTGGATTATTTGTTCTTTGGATGTTGAGTTTAGTAAGTTCTTTATAGATTTTGGATACTAGCCCTTTGTGTGATATATCATTTGCAAATATCTTCTCCCATTATGTTGGTTATATTTTGGTTTTGTTGACTGTTTTCTTTTTTGGGCAAAACCTTTTGATCTTGATTAAGTCCCAATCGTTCATTTTTGCCCTTGCTTCCCTTGCCTTGGGCAATGTTTCTAGGAAGAAGTTGTTGCAACTAAGGTCAAAGAGGTTGCTGCCTGTGTTCTCTTCAAGGATTTTGATGGATTCCTGTCTCACATTGAGGTCTTTCCTCCATTTTGAGTCTATTTTTGTGTGTGGTATAAGGAATTGGTCCAGTTTCATTCTTCTGCATGTGGCTGTCCAATTTTCCCAACACCATTTGTTGAAGAGGCTCTCTTTTTTTCCATTGGACATTATTTCCTGCTTTGTCGAAGATTAGTTGACCATAGAGTTGAAGGTCCATTTCTGGGCTCTCTATTCTGTTCCATTGATCTATATGTCTGTTCCTGTGCCAGTACCATACTGTCTTGATGGTGACAGCTTTGTAATAGAGCTTGAAGTCCGGAATTGTGAGGCCACCAACTTGGTTTTCTTTTTCAACATTCCTCTAGCTATTTGGAGTCTTTATGGTTCCATATAAATTTTAGGATTATTTGTTCCATTTATTTGAAAAAAAAATTGGTGGTATTTTGATAGTGATTGCATTAAATATGTAGATTGCTTTAGGTAGCATGGACATTTTCACACTATTAGTTTTTCCAATCCATGAGCATGGAACATTTTTCCATTTCTTTGTGTCTTACTCAACTTTTTTCATGAGTATTTTGTAGTTTTCTGAGTATAGATTCTTTGCCTCTTTGCTTAGGTTTATTCCTAGGTATCTTATGGTTTTGAGTGCAATTGTAAATGAGATTGACTTCTTAATTTCTCTTTCTTCTGTCTTGTTGTTGGTGTATAGAAATTCAACTGATTTGCGTGCACTAATTTTATATTCTGATACTTTACTGAATTCCTGTACAAGTTCTAGCAGATTTGCAGTGGAGTCTTTTGGGTTTTCCACATAAAGTATCATATCATCTGCAAAGAGTGAAAGTTTGCTTCTACTTTGTCTTTAATTTCTTTCTTTCTTTTTTTTTTTTTAAGATTTTTTTTATTTATTTGACCGACAGAGATCACAAGTAGGCAGAGAGGCAGAAAGGGGGGGGGGGGGGGGGAAAGCCGGCTTCCCGCTGAGCAGAGAGCCCAATGCAGGGCTCCATCCCAGGACCCTGGGATCATGACCTGAGCCAAAGGCAGAGGCTAAACCCACTGAGCCACCCAGGCATCCCTTTCATTTCTTTTTGCTGTCTGATTGCTGAGGCTAGGACTTCTAGTACTATGTTGAATAGCAGTGGTGATAGTGGACATACCTGCAGTGTTCCTGACCTTGAGAGAAAGCTCTCAGTTTTTCCCCACTGAGAATGATATTCGCTGTGTGTTTTTCATAGATGGCTTTGATGATATTGAGGTATGTGTTCTCTATCCCTACACTGTGAAGAGCTTTGATCAAGAAAGGATCTAAGGGCACCTGGGTGGCTCAGTGGGTTAAAGCCTCTGTCTTCAGCTCAGGTCAGATCCCAGGGTCCTGGGTATCAAGCCTAGGGTCCTGAGATTGAGCCCCACATTGGGCTCTCTGCTCAGCATGGAGCCTCTTTCCCATCTCTCTCTCTGCCTGCCTCTCTGCCTATTTGTGATCTCTCTCTATCAAATAAATAAATAAAATCCTTAAAAAAAAGGATGCTATACTTTGTCAAATGGTTTTTCAGCGTCTATTATTGAGTATCATATGGTTCTTGTTTTTTCTTTTATTAATGTATTGTATCACATTGATTGATTTTGTGATGTTGAACCAAACTTGCAGCCCAGGAATAAATCACACTTGATCTTGGTGAATAATCCTTTTAACGTACTGTTGGTTCCTATTGACTAGTATTTTGGTGAGAATTTTTGCGTCTGTGTTCATCAAGGATATTGGTCTGTAATTCTCCTTTTTGATGGGGTCTTTGTCTGGTTTTGGCATCCAGGATATGCTGGCCTTATAAAATGAGTTTGGAAGTTTTCCTTCCATTTCTATTTTTTGGAACAGTTTCAGGAGAATAGGTATTGATTCTTTTTTAAATGTTTGGTAGAATTCCCCTGGGAAGCCATCTGGCCCTGGGCTCTTATTGGGAGATTTTTGATGACTGCTTCAATCTCCTTACTGGTTATGGGTCTGTTCAGGCTTTCTATTTCTTCCTGGTTCAGTTTTGGTAGTTTATATTTTTCTAGGTACGCATCTGTTTCTTCCAGATTGTCAAACTTTCTGGTGTATAGTTGCTCATAATATATTCTTATAATTGTTTGTATTTCTTTGGGTGTTGGTTGTGATCTGTCCTCTTTCATTCATGATTTATTTGGGTCCTTTCTCTTTTCTTTCTTTCTTTCTTTAAAATCTTTTAAAAAAATCTTTTTTTTTTTTTTTTTTAAAGATTTATTTATTTATTTATTTGTCAGAGAGAGATTACAAGTAGGCAGCGAGGCAGGCAGAGAGAGAGAGAGGAGGAAGCAGGTTCCCCGCTGAGCACAGAACCCGATGCAGGGCTCCCAGGATCCTGGGATCATGACCTGAGCCAAAGGCAGAGGCTTTAACCCATTGAGCCACCCAGGCGCCCCACCTTTCTCTTTTCTTTTTGATAAGTCTGGCCAGAGTTTTATCAATCTTATTAATTCTTTCAAAGAACAAGCTCCTAGTTTCATTGACTTGTTCTACTGTTCTTTTGATTTCTATTTCATCGATTTCTGCTCTGATCTTTATTATTTCTCTTCTTCTGCTGGGTTTAGCCTTTCTTTGCTATTCTTTCTCAAGCTCCTTTATTTTATTATTATTATTGTTTTTAAAGATTTTATTTATTGGACAGACAGAGATCACAAGTAGGCAGAGAGACAGGCAGAGAGAGAGAGGAGGAAGCAGGCTCCCCGTTGAGCAGAGAGCCTGATGTGGGGCTCGATCCCAGGATCCTGGGATCATGACCTGAGCTAAAGACAGAGGCTTTAACCCACTGAGCCACCGAGGCACCCTTCTCAAGCTCCTTTAGGTGTAGGGTTAGGTTTTGTACCTGAGACCTTTCTTGTTTCTTGAGAAAGGCTTGTATCTCTATATACTTTCCTTTCAGGACCACCTTTGCTGTGTCCCACAGGTTTTGAACAAGTTGTGTTTTCATTTTCATTTGTTTCTATGAATTTTTTAATTCTTCTTTAATTTTCTGGTTGACCCATTCATTCTTTAGTAGGATGCTCTTTAGCCTCCAGGTATTTGAGTTCTTTTCAACTTTCCTCTTATGATTGAGTTCTAGTTTCAGAGCATTGTGGTCTGAAAATATGCAAGGATGATCCCAATCTTTTGGTACTGGTTGAGACCTGATTTCTGACCTAGGATGTGATGTAGTCCAGAGAATGTTCCAGGTTCACTAGAGAAGAATGTGTATTCTGTTGCTTTGGGATGGAATGTTCTGAATATCTCTGTGATGTTCATCTGGTCCAGTGTGTCATTTAAAGCCTTTATTTCCTTGTTGATCTTTTGCTTGGATGATCTGTCCATTTCAGTGAAGGGGGTGTAAAGTCCCCTACTATTATTGTATTGTTGATGTGTTTCTTTGATTTTGTTATTAATTGGTTTATGTAGATGGCTGCTCCCATGTTAGGGGCATAGATATTTAAAATTGTTAGATCTTCTTGTTGGGCAGATCCTTTGAGTATGATATAGTGTCCTTCCTCATCTCTTATGATAGCCTTTGGTTTAAAATCTAATATAAGGATTGGCACCCCAGCTTTCTTTTTGTCCATTAGCATGGTAAATTGTTTTCCACCCCCTTACTTTAAACCTGGAGGTGTCTTTGGTTCTAATATGAATTTCTTATAGACAGCATATCATAATCCATTCTGATACCCTGAGTCTTTTGCTTGGGATATTTAGCCCATTTACATTCAGGGTAACTATTGAAAGATATGAATCCAGTGCCATTGTATTGCCTGTAAGGTGACTGTTACTCTATATTGTCTCTGTTCCTTTCTGTTCTGTTAGTTTTATGTTCTCTCTTTGCTTAGAGGACCCTTTTCCAGTAGGGCTGGTTTGTTGTTTGCAAATTATTTTAATTTTTGTTTGTCGTGGAAGCTTTTTATCTCTCCTATTTTCAGTGACATCCTAGCTGGATATAGTATTCTTGGCTGCATGTTTTTCTTGTTTAGTGCTCTGAATAGATCATGCCAGTCCTTTCTGGCCTATCAGGTTTCTGTGGAAAAGTAAGCTGCCAATCTAATATTTCTACCATTCTATGTCATAGACTTCTTGTCCTGAGCTACTTTCAGGATTTTCTCTTTGTGACTAAGACTTCTGAGTTTTACTATTAGATGATGGGGTGTGGACCTATTTTTATTGATTTTGAGGGCAGGTCTCTGTGCCTCCTCAATTTTGATGCTTGTTTCCTTCCCCAAATTAGGGAAATTCTCTGGTATAATCTGTTCCAATATATCTTCTGCTCCTCTCTCTGTTTCTTCTTCTCCTGGGATCCCAATTATTCTAATATTGTTTTGTCTTATGATATTACTTATCTCTTGAATTCCCCTCTCATGGTCCAGTAGTTGTCTCTCTTTTGCTCAACTTCTTTATTTTCTGTTGTTTAGGCTTCTATATCACTAATTCTCTCTTCTGCCTCATTTATCCTAGCAGTAAGAACCTCTATTTTTTATTGCACCTCATGAATAGCTTTTTTATTTCAACTTTGTTAGATTTGAGTTCCTTTATTTCTCCAGGAGGGGATTCTCTAATATCTTCTATTTTTTTTTTTGAGCCCAGCTAGCACCTTGATAATCATCATTCTGAACTCTAGTTCTGACATATTACTAATGTCCATGTTGATTAGGTCCCTAGCTGTTGGTACTGCCTATTGTTCTTTTTTCTGTGGCAAGTTTTCCTGCCTTATAATTTTATCCAGATAAGAATAGATGAATGAGAGAACAAAATACTAAATGGGTGGTCAAGACCCCAGAAAAATATACACTAACCAAATCAGAAGACACCTAAAACTAGGGGGAGAAGAAGGGGAGAATAAATATATATATAAATATATAAATATAAATATATATATTAGACTGGTCAATAGAACAGATCTGTCCACTTGATTTTGGATATATTTTGGTCTCTTAGAAGAAACTACCTTTCAAAATTTTAAAGAAAGAAAAACTTATATGTATATATAAAAATAAGGGTAAACATGATGAAGGGATGGAATATGACTATGAAGATGAAAATTAAAAAATATTCTAACAAAGGAATTGATAAGTTGGTTGGAAAAAGAAAAAAAAAAAGAGGAGAGAATGTAATCAGGCTGGAGACTAGAACAAAGCCATGTGCTAGATTTAGTGCAAATTTTGATGTATTAGAAGAAATTGTATCCTAAAATTTTAAGGAAAAAAACTTATATGTATACAAAAAATAAGGTTAAATACAGTGAAGGGATAAAATATGACTATAACAATGAAAATTTAAAAAGATTTTTTAAAAAATGTATTGATAAGATAAAATAGTTAAAAAGCATTAAAAGAGGAAACAGGAAAAGTTAAAAAAATAGTATAAACAAAAAATAAATTTAAAAAATTTAACTTTGAAAGACTAAAGGATTATGGGAAAAAAAGCCATGAATTCTATGTGTTTCTTCCCCCTAGCTCTGGAATTCCATAGTTCTCATTGAATCATAAACTTGGTCTTGACTGGGTGTTCTTGCTGCTCTTCTGGGGGAGGAGCCTCTTGCCCATGATTGTCAGATGTCTTTGCCAGAGGCGGAATTGCACCACCCTTGTCAAGGGCCAGGCTAAGTAATCTGCTTGGTTTTGCTCTCTGTAGCTTTTGTTTCCTGAACACTTTCCATACAGCTTTAAAGGATGGGAATGAAAATGGCGGCCTCCAAATCTCCAGCCCCATAGGAGTCGAAAGTTTGTGGCCCCACTCCTCAGTGAACCCTCAAAGAAAAGCAGTCAATCCCTCCCATCTCCCTGGTCTCTGGCCGCACTTTGAGCTCATTCAGCCTGTGACTGACTGTTTCTATCTCTGGCGCACGGCCCTCTTTGGAGTCTCCAAAGTCAGTAGATTCCTGCAGCATGCTCCTGAGCCAGTCCTTCCTGAGGAGGAAGGAGGGAATCTCTCCAGATATGCCACTTGTGGGGTCCCTGCTGGAAGAGCAGTGGCCCAACTGTGTGTCAGGTCATAGTTTAAGGTAACCCCGAGCTGAGAGCACACTCCTTGGCTCCGTCTCTGTAGCCAGCTTCCCTGCTCCGATACGTGGGAGCTCTGCCACAGTCAGATACCCCTGGTCTTTCTCTGTCTGTGTGGGTCCTGAGACCACACTGTGCTAGGGCTCCACCCCCGCTTAGCCTCTGGACTGATGTCCCTCAATGGAGCAGACTTCTAAAAGTTCCGATTTTGTGCTCTGCTGCTCCACAGCTGGCCAGGACCTGGCCTCTCCCCCTGTGGTCTATCTTCCCATCACTTTGGATTCACTTCTCTGCATGTCCTACCTTCCAGAAAGTGGTCGATTTTCTGTTCCTAGAATTGCTACTTTTCTTCTCTTTGATCTCCTGTTGAGTTTGTAGGTGTTCAGAATGGTTTGTTAAGTATCTAGCTGACCTCCTGAGACCTAATGATATTCCAGTCTCCTCCTCCTCCATCTTGCTTCCTCCCTCAGATTTTCTTCTTTCTTGTATCCTGCCAAGACCTTCCCTTATCCCATTGCTAATTTAATTTCCCAGGGTAAACTCCAACCTATCCATCTATGATCTTAACATTTATTTCAACCTCCTGAACTCCAGATGCTGGAAAACAAATGCTGCTTGAAAAACTCCTCTAGACCTCAGGTGCTGGGTACTTTATTGGTTCTGCCTATGTGTAAGGCTGGGTTTCAGAGCTGAGTGGAACAGAATGGAGTGAGAGACAGGTCGTGAGTCACCTACTTTGCTGGTGCACAACAGGTCAGAGGCTGCTGTGTTTTAAACTCACCAACTTGCTGTCACAATGACAGCAGTTTTCTCCAGGGTGGCAGGGCCTGGAGAATTAGTCCTGAAAGCTCTGTGTAGGTGTTTTAAGCCACCTAATGCCTATCAGTAAGTCACTTTATTCTGAGACTAGCTGGAATGGTTTCTGTTGGCTGAAGTTAAATCCTAACTGATACACTGATTTGGCACTTGGCATTCTCCCTGATATGATTCACCAGCTTTCAGACCTGTATTCTTGGCCAGCCTGACTGTCTTGCCACTAGAGTAGCCAGATTTGTTATCCTGATCTCATAGGGGTCTTTTCATTCCCTTACTTCCAGGCACATTACTTGGCATGAACTCTATTGCTACTACTGCCAGTCAAGGTATGCCCTATGGCTTAAGCAATCAAAGAAATGTTTCTAAAATATAATTGCTTAAACTTGGATGTAAAGTATGAGTTTACATAGGTTCATGGCCTAATCTTGTAATGCATCAAATGCAATGGTTTGTTGGAGGCAGACCAGAAATTCTCCAAATCTTCTGTTCTATTAGGTATCCCAGCCTTTCCAGACATCTGGAATTTTTCATTCATTCGTTTGTCATATTTATAGAATGTAATTTTTTAAGTGAATGAGAAGGGTACTTTTCATTTTAAAAATTGCTATTTATGCCATTTTCTACCTGTTATTAAGTAGTATCCTTCAGGGAATTCTCTTAGAAGATTTGAACATAATGTACTAAAGAAACCTTTGTGAAAAAAAAACATGGACATTTTAGGAATCGGGACTATTAGAGTCGCTCTCAAGTCCCTGACTTGAACTTCAGAGTTGTGGATTTTTCACATGGATTCTATACCATTGCACCATTAGTATTCCTAACAGAGATTCAGAGGAAGCAGCTGAGCTTATTTTTCACTCACTAAAGATGGCCAGAAGACAGAAGCCACTTGAAGTTACTGAGATGGGGTGACAATATCTGAGAGGCCAACATGGCTTTTATTGGTGGGGTGTATGATGGATGTGTGGATAATCATGTGTAATCCTTCCTTTTCCATTGCTAAGCCTGTAAGAATGATACAAGACATCTCAAAAGAATCATGTGTCTTTCTAAACCTGAATGGAGGAAGAGAGTGTCTAGTGGAACGTTTTGTTTAGAGAAGGGGTTTTACATGTGCATAGGGCATGCACACACATTCTTACTCATGAGAGTTGTTCTTTTCAAAGCACAATTTGTCTCTGCCTTTGACCACAATCTGTTCCTGGAAATTCTATCAAAAAGCAGTCACCTTTTCCCATAATTACAGTGTGTTGTAATTGGGCATTGCATTCCTGACCAAGGGCCTGCCATTAAATAAACCATAGATGTGACAAAAATATATCCTAAAAGCAAAGATGTGATAGCTATAAACCTCTATAATAATTTTCAAGAATAAAATAATGGTTTGTCATATAAATGGGCTTAAATATACTGTACACATTGATTATATAAGAAATCTCAATGAATTGTAAAGTATATATAATATAAAACATATAAATCTAGTGCATTATAAATTTGACTTAAGATTCTACCTATAATAAACATTAAGCATTTACTTAATCATTTTTTTTCTTTCTTTTTTGAAAGTTAGGAGGACATTTTAATATATGATTTGAGTGGCCCAGTTTCCTCACAAAGAACCCTTCTTATCTCAGTGAAAGTCCTAGTTACAAGTAGAGGCATTTCAGAAAGCATCCTAATGACCTTGACAAAATAGTCTTTAGGAACATTTATTGCTACAGACAGAATGTTTCAAACCGCTGAGTGGGGAGTAGATATTATAAAGGACGATATAGGTTCCATGGAATGCTGAATGGATGGGTGATTATGTTGCAGGAAGTGAGGACTGGGAGCTATGTTTCCAGCTCTCCCTTTTCTGAGTCTTGAACTTGCTGTAAACTCTGTTGTGTCCCCTTCAATAACACATCCTGTGTTTATATGATGCTCCATTGCTTAATGACTGAGAACATCACTACCTTAAGTAAATGTATGATGCTCTTTTGTTTTCCCTTAAAAGAACAAGTTCAGGAGATTTGAAAGCTCTGCTATTTTCTTAACAAAGCAACAATTTAAAAAAAATTAGCTCATTTTTCTTAAACAGAGTCTTTGAGTATCTGCTGTGGTAATACTGTGCATTTTGGTTCATTGCTTCTAGTATCTGGAGCAATGCCTGGCACAAGATTAGTGCTCAGTAAATATTTGTGGAAAAGAAAGAAGGGGAAAGAGGAAACAAAGGAAGAAAGAAGTGAATTGCTCAAGTAAGAGCTTTAACTACCTCAGGGCTTCTAGGACAGACCTTAGAGTATGCTCTAAGAGAAGGTGCCTTAAGGAGGTCGGGAAAACTGGACTCCCAGGAATGGTCCAGTAAAAGAATAACCTAGCCAGTTCAAATTTAGCAGGTGAAAACACTCAGATTAGTGGAATCCAGAGCTGGACACTTCAAGAATCAGTATGATTCAAAGCACCAGGCGAAATTCTAATCCTCTGCCTCTGCTTTTGTCACTCATTCTCCCAAGGTCATTGTGTCTCATCTATTTCTACTTCTGCCCAATTGTTCTTAATCTGTCCAATTGTTCTATAACCCAATTGTTCTTAATCCTGGCTTTCCAGCTCAGTCTCTTATCTCAACCCCAGATACTTACATCTGAATTATTTACTGGATGCTTATCTGTCTGTTCCAAATGTTCCTAAATTCACCTTATTTAAAACTAAGTTAATATCCTTTCTCACTCCAAGCTCTGGTATTGTTCAGTTTTTACTTTTTTGGTACTCATACTCATGCTCTTCATTCATTGGACTTTCTTAAGCAGAGAGACGGAAGAGGTATATCTAAAGAAGTTTGAATCCTTTTCACTGTTACCATACTGTCTTAGTTGCCAGGCAAAAGGAATTCAGCACCAGACCCTTGGCTAGCAGGTCCCATTTTGTTGGTCCTATCTGAGTGCTGGAAGCAATTTCTTAAGAGTTACATATTGGCAATTATACATTTTTGGAAGAAGGCCTCAGTGTACTTTTAGGATATTTTGAGAGTAAGTTTTATGGTGTTGGAATGGATATCAGCAAACTGTGTAAAAATAAGCAGCAAATCAATGAAAGTGATGTGTAGAAAATCTCTTGGTTGACATAAAATCTTCTAGCCATATCAACATATAAGAGTGACAGTACTATATGTTAATTTGAGACCATGAGAATCAATGGATTTGTAACATTCTAAAACTTAAAATGGTTTTCATTGATACAAATTTGCATTTACTGTTGAATACATGAGCTACTTGTTAGTATTTGGAAAATACAGATATATAAATCCATGAACACCTTTCTGTGCTTACATAATTATGAAGCTTTACCCATAAAAATGTACTATGGGGGCAGCTGCATGTATTTAGTTAATGTCTAAGTATTGATTTGACCAAGTGCAAGAATGCAAAGAAAATTTTATGTATTTCTTCATTTAAAAAAATTTTTATTTAAATTTTACTTAGTTAACATACAGAGCAATGTTTGTTTCAGGAGTAGAATTCACTGATTCACTACTTACGTACAAAACTTACATACAAAAACTAGTGCTCATCCCAAGTACCTTCTTTAATACCCAGCACCTATCTCTCCCATCCTCCATCAACCCCCAGGTTGTTCTCTGTCATTAAGAGTTTCTTGCAATTTACTTTCCACTCTCCCTCCCCCCCTTCACATATGTTCCTCTGTTTTGTTTCTTAAATTCCATATATGAGTGAAATCATATGGTATTTGTCTTTCTCTGATTGACTTATTTCACTTAGCATTATACATTCTAGCTCCATCCATATCATTTAAAATGGCAAGATTTCGTTCTTTCCGATGGCTGAATAATACTCCATGGTGTGTGTGTGTGTGTATACACACGTAAGTACATCTCTATATGCCACATCTTCTTTTTTCCTTCACCAGATGGTGGACATTGGGGCTCTCTCTATAGTTTAGCTATTGTTGATGATGCTGTTTAAATATCAGGGTGCATGTACCCCTTAAAATCTGTATGTCTGTATCCTTTGGGTAAATAACTAGTAGTGCAATTGCTGGATCATAGGGTAGTTCTGTTTTTAGTTTTTTGAGGAGCTTCCACACTCTTCTCCAGAGTGGCTATACTAGTTTGCCTTTCTACCAACATTGCAAGAGGTTCCCCTTTCTCTGCATGCAAAGTGGTATTTTATTTTTTTTATTTTTTATTTTTTTTAAAGATTTTATTTATTTATTTGACAGAAATCACAAGTAGACGGAGAGGCAGGCAGAGAGCGAGAGAGGGAAGCAGGCTCCCTGCTGAGCAGAGAGCCCGATGCGGGACTCGATCCCAGGATCTTGAGATCATGACCTGAGCCGAAGGCAGCGGCTTAACCCACTGAGCCACCCAGGCACCCGCAAAGTGATATTTTAAATGTTAATATTCCAAAGACATATTATGTTCCATTCACCACACTGGGCATTTTGTGTGTTTTAACTAATTTTTTATTATGTTCAGTTAGCTAGCATATAATACATTGTAAGTTTTTGTTGTAGTGTTCAATGATTCAGTGGGCATTTTGAATTACTTAAGAACAGTTGGCTTTTATAATCAATTGGCTATAGCTGTATTACTGGTAATAAGCCATAAATCTTAATACATCACTTTTTAAGATTTCCAGAGATGATATTTTAAGGTAAAGAGAATATGTAAGAATTTATACAGCATGCCAATTTTTGTTGTAATTGTTATTAGTAAATTAACAAGGAAGGGGTAGCACAATGGTGAATTGCTCGAATTCATTAAACTGAGGATAACTCCCTTTGTGCTTGAGCCAATTATTTCCAAAATGGAGTGCCCAGAGGAGTCAGTAACATCCAAAGCCAAGATACCATAAAAATGGGGAAAAATCACTAGTGGGACATTGTAGCAGTGGCAGGTGTTTTGGAATTATAATCTTACTTAAGATGAACATGACCAATTCCTCAGAAAGCACAGTTTGTATCTTAGTGGGTAAGTGTGGAGACATATTGCCTGAGTTCTCCTCCTTCATGGGACCTTGTGCAAGTTACTTACCACCCTTAAGCCTCAATTTTTTCATTTGAAAAATTAGAGAAGGAGTTACTTCTCAAGCTGTTGGGTTAAGACAGTGAATGTAAAACTGTTAACAGGGTGCCTCAAAGAATGTTAGTTGATATTATTTCATGCATTATGTATTATTCTATGTTAATATAATGTATAATGCAATAATTATTTGTGTGTTTATATATTGTCTTAGCTAGTGCTTCTGTGACAAAATACTATAGACTGAGTGGCTTAAACAAAGGACATTTATTGCTCGCAGTTCTAAATGCTGAGAAGTCCAAGATAAAGATGTTGGCAGATTCAGTTCTTTGTGCAGGTCCTTTTCCTGGCTTGCAGACAGCTGCCAACTTGCTTCTAACATGGCAGAGAAAGAAAAGGCTCTTGTGTCTCTTTCTCTTCTTAAAGAGGCACTGAATCCATCATGGGTGCTCTACCCTCATGACCTCCTCCTCTAAATCTAATTACATAATCTCCCAAAGGTTCTATCTCCAACACTATCAAATTTTGGGGTGAGGGCTTCAAAACATGAATATGGACACAATCAGTCCATAACATATGTGATGTACTAAATAATAAAAATAACAAAACTAATATTTGTTTGTTATTTTAAAACTAATTTTAGGATTATCAGTGTTGAGATCTGCAGCTGAATAAAGTGACATCTAGTGTTATATTAGAATAATTAGCATTTTTTGGTCATTATTTTGCCCTTTCTGTAAGGATGACTTGAATATGATAAAGGATCACATATTACCAGAAATGGGTTAAATGTGTATATAATAATGAAAAAGAAACTTGGGCAAACATTATTGGGCAAAAAATTTCTTGTAGTAAGTGCATTTATTGAGTTCCAGATGTAAGCTCCATCATGAAGGATTATTATTATCTTAAAAGATTGTTTCTTTCTGAGGGCTCTAATTTGACAGTTGGTCAAACAGTTTGAAAATATAAGATCTTGCAATTCTCATACTCTGGGTGAAATGGAAGCAGTTCTTCAAAGGATTTAATGACAGGAATAAATTAAAGATTCATTTCAAAACCAACAACTGATTATCATTAACATTGGAAGCTTAAACATGACCCTTGGTCACTAATTTACTAATAGTCTCTTTACAGGCACACATGAGCATTAGTAGGAGATTAAGAGTGGACTGAAATAAGTGCTAAGTTGAATAAATTTCTGGTAAACATAGGAAATCCTGATGCTAGAAGAGCTTAGCGATGTTCAGCAACAGGGATGAAGACTAAATAGTTCTGATGAGGAAAGTTGATCTGGGTGAGTGGGATTATCTGTTTTAAGAACTGGAGAAATGGAAGGGAAATTTAGGTGTTTGTTGAATGAATGAATGGTGAAGGGATGCTAACTGGGATTAGTTCAGGGGAATAGCTGTATTTATACTGAATCTCTTATCAGTAGCTTTTAGATGAGGAAAGGAACCTGAATTGGGGAGATCCCAAATCTTGAAAGAAGAGATGGGAACAAGTGGGGCAGATGGAACATATGGATCTTTCTACAAGGTCTTCACAGTCGTCAGTAATTACAAGTTCCATTTCCTGATTGGTAGCTCCTTGGGGAGGGTGGGGGAGGCATTGTTCCCTGCTGATAAAGTTTAATGTCAAGTGTAGACTGATTTGCTTTACCTCCAGGCCCTTTTTTCGCAACTTAGAGATGGCGGCTGTTTTTCTGTCAGACACAAGCTTCACTTAATGACTGTGTAGTTTATTACCCAGTAGGTCATATCCTGTATATTTTAAGAACAAACACCTCAGAGACTGTGACTTGGTGGAAGGAGATGACATGTGTCACTGCTGTTATTTTCACTACAGCCTGGTGGAAAAACTAATTACCTTTTCATCTGGGCAAATTCAGAGGTCAGTTTACCACTAGTATATCACTACATGACAGGGAACATGGGTAATTAGGTGGGATGTGTAACCTGGATATTCCATGGATCTCATTACATCTTATTTAGAAAGGCTATAATTTGATTGGTGGAAAATTAAGGCATCTTCTCATGGGTCATTTTATCTTTCTGCAATAATAATTCTTGGCTTGATTAAAAATTGATCCAGTGTCTTCAAGTGAATTTATTATTGCTGCAATCTATCACCCCCAGACAGATAATCTGGTTCCCATCTTTATCTGATTTGAAAAATCTGTCACTTATTATGTGTTGTTTTTTTCAATCATTTAAATTGATAGCATTCTAGGAAGGCGTTTGCAACCTCAGGTTTCTTGGAGAAAAGCTTCACAGAGTGTGTGCATTCTTTTATGGTAAAAGATTGGATAATCTGTCAATTTTAATAAATCGATTTTGGATCGGTCTGTGGCAACATTTTTGCTATTAAAAACAATCAAGCTCCATTTTGAGGAATGAGAACAATTGAAAGATAGTAAGAGGGCAGAATGCTTCTCCTTCTTTTTTCTCTTTTCTTTTGTTGAACCAAAGGACTTTAGTTCTTTTAACGATTCCAAGATTGCAAAACTTAACCTAAATCCCAGAGAGTCAACTAAAATATGTTTAATGTCCCTCAAGAAATTATAGAACATCAATCTATATGCAGGAAAAACATTTTGAGTTAATTTAGGCATTCAAGGAACCATAATAAATTTAATTATTTGCATTTATAGGTTCTCTCAGCTTATAGTATATACAATAGAAGATCTAAAATGTGCAGACATTGAATGTGTTCTCTCTCTCTCTTTTTTTTTTTACCTGTAATAATAGTTATCTTTTATTAAGAACTTACTGTATGTAGGTTAGGAACATCAGTGATTTATGTGGCTTTGTTTATCTAGGCATCAAAGCAGCTCTGTGGGTGAGATTTAGGCATAGAGAGGTTTAGTGATGTAGTCACACAGGTGGTAAGCAGAACCATGAGGATTTGAATTTTGGTGATCTCAAGAGTATGCTCATTGCCACTGCTCTGCTGCTGCTTGCCTTAGAATTAGCTTTCTGAGATAGAAGGAAGTCTTTAGAGTAAACGTAAAGCCGACAATTTCAATATAGTAATTAATGGGTATTTGTTAAGGACTTGCTGTAATTGAAGCATCACTCTTAGGCACTTGGGAGATACAAAAAATAATGGCAAGATTTTCATTAAGATATAAACAGGAAAAAATGAATAGTAGAGATGATAAAAGGTAACAGTGCAACAGTATCTTGTAAGAGCAATTTATCCCAAACTGCTAACACCCACTCCAGGGGCTAGAGGGGTTCAGATGAGAACCAACAATTGTAGGCACAGGAATCCTGGAATACTTCTTGGGGGAAGAGAGTATTGTGTTGTGTCTTGAAGAACCTAGTATAGAATCTAGAGAAGTGGAGAGAAGGGCAGTGGTTTTCTAGATGGGAGGAACTGTATAAGAAGAGCATGGAAATGGGAGGGAGTCAGATGATCTGGGGGACAAGTGCTTGAAACAAGTAAGATTGTGGCAGGGTGGAATCAAAGGTGATAAGTAGGTCATTTGGGCCTAGAAGACTTGAGCACTAAGGTCAGGAGAGGGGAATTTGTGTAAGGGGCTGGGACTAGACATTGGAAGTTTTGGTGCAAAATGGGGTCTGAACACAGTAAACCTTAAGTGTGTGAATTGAACATAGGACAGACTATATATTAGAGAGGCTGATGATGTCAGAGGGGTATTCATTCACCAGCTGCAAAAGGCAGACATTGCCCTGGGGAAAGGTGAAATGAAGTCTTCAAAAGCATCAAACTGAGGCAGATGTGACATTGTCTCATGACCAGGGCTTATAAAATTGGTACTTTATGTTCTGTCTCAGTCCCCCAGCCATGAATTCTAGGTTCTATGTGTTGAACATTTGCATCTTGACTTCCCCTCCCATTCTAATTGCTCCCTCAGCTCCGATGCTCCTGGTTATCTCCTTGCCCAGCCCGATTTTAGTCTCATAAGTTGGCATTCCTTTTTTGGGCACTACTTTTTGCCTGCCTTTCAGTCCTGACTAGATTCTGCCTCCATCTATTACTCTGGTTTATTGCCACTCACAACCCTGGTGGCGTCCTCTGCCTGTGGGTCTCCTCAACCCCAACCAGAGCCGGGGAGAGCAGTTAGGAGGTAATTGCCATAAAAATAGATCACAAAGTGGCAGGGACTGACAGTAGGTGTTGACAGTAGGGCTTTAGAGGAAGAGACAGTTACCATAATATGTAAGAAGGTTTTTATTGAAAAATTTAGGTTACTTCTAGGATCTTAGATACAGAGAGCTCTTTTATAGAATTAATGGATATTTTATTATTTTTTTAGATTAATGTATATTTTAACCTAATGTATATTTTAATCTAATGTATAGATTTTATTTCAAAATGTGAGATTTAGATTTTATTCCTTCATGTATTCATTTAACAAATCTTTCATTAATAGCTTAGATTCCAGTAATAGATATTCTACATATTTTATTTCTGGGCAACTGAAAACTTCTTAAGGTTTTATTTTTATTTTTACTTTTTTTTTTTAAAAAAGATTTATTTATTGATTTGAGAGAGAGGAAGAGAGCATGCAACTATGCTCATACACTAGTGGAGGGAGGGACAGAGGGAGAGAATCTTTAAGCAGACTCTCTGCTGAGCACCGAGCCCTATGCGGGGCTCCATCCCTCGACCCATGACATCATGACCTGAGCTGAAACCAAGAGCTGGACATTTAACTGAGCCACCCAGGTGCACAAAAAGCTTCTTAAGTTTTATTGCACATTATAGTTTACATAGTTTTTTTTAGACATATTCACTCAATTTGAAGATAACTCTGTGGAAGGTACTATTATTCTGCTTTTTCTTCAGGGGAAGAAAATGCAGTTTGGAGAGACACTCATCCAGATTCTTGCCAATTTATAAATTGTGGGTTCTGAGAATTGATCACAGGCTTTCTGCCTCTAAGAGCAGTGTTTTTTTTTTTTTTTTTTTTCCTCTTCACCATAATACAATTGCTTACAAAATTATGTTGGTCTGGAAGAGTAACTGTGGCTTCTCTAAGCCCAGACTGCTGGTAGTGAGACAAGGGCATTGTATTGGTGAGTTGAGGAAGACAGGGGCAGTGGGCTGGGAAAAGGCAGGCTCTGCCAAAGAAATTAGCAGGCTGTAGGTTGACCTTAATAAGAGTGATCAAAGAATGTAACAGACTTGGCTTTTGTTGGGTTAGGCTCAGTATATGGCTTCAAGTAGTAATCATGTGGAGGACAGTTTGAATGAGATTTTGGGAGGGCTTCATTGGGTGAGTATGTCGTAGCCTGGGACTCCAGGGCAATGAGATCAACTCTAGTCTCATCAGCTAGACTGGCAGGGCAGCCATATTGCTGTCAGTCATGGAGACACTGGCTCAGGCACAGGATGGAGCTTAGATGGCTGATTGAAAGGCTTTAGTGCTGGCCACTGGGCAAGGCCAGGCATGGCCAAGAGCCTCCATTACTGGTCTGAGCCCTGAGAGGCTTGGCTTTCCTTCTTGTTTTCTTACTGCAGTGTTCATCACCCAGAGTCCCTGCATTTACCATATTTGGATTTTGAGATTATTCCCTCTCATAAACTGCAGTTACTGTTTTCAGTTCCATGACCTTGCTGGCAAGTGGCTCAACTGATGACCTGATATTTTTCCTGGGCTTTCAGCTCCACAGATCGTGCTCAACATTTTGGCCTGTGATATTTAGAATTGGGTTCTGGATGCCCTGAGAGTCCCAGAAAGCATGTTGCTACTGGTTTTCCTTCCTGTTCTTTGTGTATCTGATCCCCCCAGTAAGCCCTTTGAGTCACATAGAAAATGCTTAAATTAGTATGTGTATAGTAATACCTTACATATATTTGCTGTTTTACACTTGTCAAAGCACTTCCACAAAAATTATTATTTGGAATAGTTTTAGGATCTCAGTTAGGTAGTTGGAGGGTATTTTAATTTTCATTTCAAACATGGAGAAACTGAGGCTCAAATGCCATAGAAAGGAGAGCAGCAGAACTGAATTATACTGGTGACCTCCTGATTTGTAGGCATGTGCCCTGCCCAACATATGTGCTCTCTTTCTGGATTTTCTCTGTTAGATTCTACAAAGAAATTCTAAACTTGGGATTTTAATTGAGTGAACTGAGGTGGTAGGGAGGCCTACTCTTAGCCTTTTACATTAGCTTTTTAAGAATGTTGAGGAGATGAGAAATCAACTGTAAGATGTGCCCATTCAGAAGTCTCTTATGTAGTTCCTGGAATTTCAACAGAATTCATTAAGAACCAGCATGAACCCCAGGTGACCTAAGGTCTTCTAATATGCTAGTCATTCATCTAAGGAAACAGAACTGAATTACTTGTACCTGAAAGCCTTTTGCAAAACAAAGGGTATATATACACTCTCACCTGAGCCCGGCAGTTATACTCAACAGTGGCAGTTATTATAAATGGCTATATTCCTATAGCAACCCTGGAGAAAGAATGAAAGAAAATTGTGCAACCAATTTAATGAGGTGTGTGTGTAAGAGGGATGGTTAGCAATTTGTCTTTAACAATCTTGTTATACAGCAAGAGGCTCTGAGGGGAAAGAGAGAAAAAGAAAGAGACTAGGAGTCAATGCTCTATTTTCTAACAATTCTCAAGAGAATGGAGATAAAGACCAAGAGAATTCACTGAGCAAATGTTTTCTCTCTAGCAACAAATGCAGGCTCTGTGCTTGCAGAACCACTCGGCAGGATGAACCGAGAAGGGTTATAAATCTGGATTTAACAAAGGTTTCACCTCAGCAGTAATAGAGTTAGAGGGTGAAAGGTTGCATGTTGTTTAACCTTCTCTGGAATCATTTTCTGTAATACTGGAGAGTAATATCGTGGCATTTCTGGAAGTTCAATTGAATGAAAAGCAATCTTATTTGGTACTTGAACCACTGTTACCAAAGTGGGTACTTAGAATGGACTACCTGAGTATCCAGTAAAGTTTAAATGAAATTGTGGAAAACCATTTTAATTGTAATATGTGCCTCCAGACATGTGTATACTCATGTTCCCAGTGGGGTGACACAATATGGAGGGATATTTAATTGGGGTTTTTAAAAAGGAGAACCCTTTTTAATAGGGACCTCATCTTGAGCTCATGTTTAGAAGGCATTTCAGCCCAGGAGCTGCCCTGGTACATTTTCCTCTGCTACTTAGTTGCATTTAGGTTCATAAAATTCTGATCAGTCATTAATTTAGTTAATTCAGAAACTAAATGATTATTGAGAAACTACTATATTTCTGGCCTTACTGAAGACTCAGTGAGGTTTAGAAAGATGTTTGCAGCACAGTCTCTATTAGTTCAGACTCTGGTTCCCAATAAGTAGCTTTTTGGTATCATGCCTTTATGTAAAGATCTCCTATTCAGCTTCCTATCTTGGATACTTTTTCTTTTCTTTTCTTTTTTTTTATTTATTTATTTGACAGAAATCACAAGTAGGCTGAGGCAGGCAGAGGGAGAGGAAGGGAAGCAGGCTCCTGCTGAGCAGAGAGCCTGATGCGGGACTCGATTCCAGGACCCTGGGATCATGACCTGAGCCGAAGGCAGAGGCTTTAACCCACTGAGCCACCCAGGCGCCCTTGGATACTTTTTCTTTATGCAAGTGATATACATAATAACAATGCTGGTTTTTTTTACAATAGATGGTATCTTGGCATTGATGAATTATGATAAAATGGCCTGAGAAAGCAAAGAGGACTATGAAGTTAAAAGAAGGACAAGTCTTTTGAATTACCCACCTGATGCTTCCACAGGTGTCTTTTTCTCACTAGGAGCCAGAGTCTGAACTGACAGTTATGTACCAGGGCAGCTCCTGAGCTTATCACTTGCATAAAGAAAAAGTATCCAAGGTAGGGAGCTGAATAGGAGATCTTTACATAAAGGCATGATACCAAAGAGCTACTTACTCTGAGAAAAGGTAAAGGAAAATTCTCCAGAAGGGCCAGCAAAGAAACCTGGATATCTTAGCCTTGGCCCTCTGTGGAGGGAAGAAAATCCAAATCTCTCTGAGAATTTGAGCCAGTACCTGGTATACAGGTCTTCAGTCTGAATTCACCTTAGTGGTATGGTCCAGTACCTCAAGCAAAGAAATTATTTTCAAGTAGGCTCAGATAACTCTGACTAGCAGAAACAAATATGCAGTCCTCTCTGGAATAATTCAACTTTAATTCAAGCCCAGAGATTATATGATCTCACTGATTGTGTCACACATTCTGATTTCAGGGTTGTTAAAGTGTGAGAATAATGTGTATGTAAGAATTGATGAGGAACAGTCGTCATAATGATTTTAATGACTAACATTAACATAATTTCATGTAATTATTTTTTGATTTTTCTGTGGACAGTGTAACTTTTCTCATCCTTTTGTAAAGTTTTAATTAGAAGCATTTAAAAAAATCTTTCTAGTTTTATTCTGTATATAGAAGATTGCTATGCCCCGGGGTACAGGTATGTGCATCGCCAGGTTTACACACTTCACAGCACTCACCATAGCATATACCCTCCCCAGTGTCCATAGCCCCACCCCCCTTCTCCCAACCCCGCTCCTCCCAGCAACCCTCAGTTTGTTTTGTGAGATTAAGAGTCACTTATGGTTTGTCTCCCTCCCAATCCCATCTTGTTTCATTTATTCTTCTCCTACCCCCTTAACCCTCCATGTTGCATCTCCACTTCCTCATATCAGGGAGATCATATAGAAAAGACAAATGTACTACATTGAGCACCTACTGTGTTCCAGGTACTATAAAGGCATTTATAGATGTCATCTTATCTCATCTTCTCTATGGAGGTGCCAAGAATTAATGAGTGAACTAAATCTATAGAGGTCATAAGGTTGTCCTAGTGTTACGATGCTGGCAAATACTATCTTAGCACAAACCCTATGAACATTCCTATGTTATTCAAATTTTTATTAAAAATTGGACAATAAAGGACAAATTCTTGCCCATTATCTCCCAACCTTCACTGTGGTGCCTTCTGAGGTTTGAGGAAATTAACACTCATCCTTTGTTGAATTAAACATGATTTAAATGTTTAATTATATAATGGAATAACAGAGAGGATATTGGGAGAAGGAGACTGAGGCACCCAGGCACCCTATCATGCCCCTTAATTCCTTTAAGCAGTTTGTAAGCCAGAGATTATAATTCTCATTTTATAGATAGGAAACTAGGCAATCTTGTGGCCTGGTCATTTGTGGGAGGCTGTAAGGATTCATGGCACTATGAATTAGACCTTAGCTCACTCTCAGAAGCCAGCAGGAAGAAGAAGCCAGGGAAATGGGTTTGAGTGGGTTTGGGGAAATTTATGTTTGGGGCTCATTGGGAGAAGGAGAGGAAAAGAGAAGGGAGTTGGGGGAAATTGGAGGGGGAGATGAACCACGAGGGACTGCGGACTCTGAGAAACAAATTGAGGGTTTTCGTGGGAGGGTGGTTGGGAGAACCTGGAGGTGGGTGTTAAAGAGGGCATTTACTGCATAGAGCACTGGGTGTGGTGCATAATCTTGGAACACTGAAAAAATAAAATAAATCTTAAAAATATTAAAAGTAAAAAATAAGTTAAAATTAAAAAAAAAAGATTGCTATGCATACTTATTTCCCAGAAAGATCTCTTTCCTAATCAAATTGCCTTCCAAAGGCTCTCCTATAAAAAAAAAAAAAAAACGAGGTGACCCTAACTGAACCCAATTCCAACTGATTTAAAACAAAGGAAATACATAGTTCATGTACACCCCACCCCCTCCAAAATCCAGGGGCTAGGTCAAGATCTTCTCATCAGGACCAAGAATTGTGCATCCCTTGGTTCTACTTTTTCCATCCATCCTGGATTCAGACTTAGGTTCCACATGGGAATCCTAGTACCTCCGGACTTATATCACTCCGTTGGCAGTGTTAGCAGAAAGCTAGCTTCTCTTTCTGCTATTGAAAAATCTCAGAATTGAGTCTCATAGGTTGGTTTGATCATGTGTCCATCCCTGGGGGAGGAAGAAGGTTTTGGCGACCTCAAGCCATAGGGACTGAGAGTGGCAAGGAGTGTTTGTCAACAGGGGTACAATTACTAGGATAAGGGGCTTGGCTGTTAGTTAAGATGGAAGTCATCAATTATGTGCTAGGAAGAACAGAGGTCCACTCTGTGTCTTCTCTGTGCTGAAGTCCAGTTCATTTGTGGATATAAGCTTAATTGTATAAAATGGCAATTCAAGATGTAAAGTAAAATTCAAAACAGGTGAGAGATGTGACAAAGTTAATGTGTGACAAGTGCCATGAAAGGTACACATTGTAAGAGCTCAAAGGAGGAAGAGGTGACTGGACTAGGTGATGCGAGAAGATGGTGAAAGGGGGAGAGGGAAAGCAGATGGGGGGTTAAAGCAAGAATAATAGCTTGGGGAGGGTTAAGCAAGGTATTGGTATTACCCTGTTTTTGGAAAATTGGTCAGCTTTATGTGTGCCTGGGGTTCTAGAGTTAAGTGTGCCTAGACTTCTGAGAGGTGCTCAGCCACTGTTTTTATTCCTGGCCAGGGGGCATATTCTCTAACTTGAGAACTTTCTCACGATGGAGAAGACTGCTGAGTTGAAGAGATTCTTGGGTCTGATTCTGATCCCATCTCAAACCAGCCATGTGACTTGAGAGAAGCCTTTAATTGCTCTTGACCTCTGCCTCCTCATCTGAAATTGGCAATGATTTACCTGCCACATCTATCTCAGGGTTCTGAGGATTCAAAGTAGTGTTTGTGAAGATGTTTTGGAACATGAAAGTCTGATACAAATCCAAAGTATTATCTATGGCATTCAGACTGGTACTGATCTAATTTAAAACCTGTGCCCTGCTTGTTTCATCTTTTATTTATATTAGTGTTTTTCTAGAAGTTGTGAAAATAAAGAATGAATTTAATATAGGTTATTAGAAATATGAAAGTGGGGAGTAGAATTTCTAATCCATAAACTGGCTCTGGGGAAAGCTGGTTAATTTATCTAAAGCAGGCGATGTATTTTTAGGTTGCGGTAAAGTCCTTTCTTCCCGCCTTCCTTCCCTCCCTCCCTTCCTCTCTCTCTCTCTGTCTCTTCTTCCTTTCATTCATCCATCTGTTTGTGTCTCTGTCCATCCATCCATCTGATATTTGTTGAGTTGGACACATTATTTGGCATGTAAGGAAAATGGAATTAAAGGCAGTTAACTTAGGATCATGTATATTATTTCTAAATAATTTGTTTTCAAAGACTGAGAACAAAACATTATTTTTGTTATGACTATGGAGATTCTAACAGGACTTAAAGAGCACCATTATGAGCAGTTATTATTATTGCCTTGCAAATGTATAGAAAGGCTGGTTTACAGAGAGATGTGATTAGTGTGAGTGCAAGAAGACTCACTTTCATTGTAAAACAAATCAGAAAATGGTTTAGAAAATGGTATTAGAAAAATGGTTTTCCTGAATCTAAGAATCTTCATTTGGGCTTCCCATTGGATTAGGTACAAGATTTCAGGGGTTTGGCTTCTCCACCTTCTTCCTTGGATGTAGTCTTAGGAGAAATGATAAAGTTAAAAAATTTTTAAGTGTCTATTTTCCCGTGCATTGAATATTGATGACATAACAACAAGATACCTTTTATATTTATCATAACCTGTCACAATTGAGGAAATTTATGGGAGGATGAGTCTCCATAGAAATTGTCGAAATATGGCAACTTCCTTATGAAATCTCTCCTGTTAGGAAAAAGGAGTGTTTAACTGGTCCCATATGTTTTCCAGGGGGCACCTCTTTCCCTGTGACTTTCCCCAGCCAGTTCTCGTCTTTTGTGATGAAAAGGAAAGAAACGTGATTGTAGGGAGGGCCTAAATATTAAGCATTCCTTCCCCTGATCTATCCTAATGCAGTTGTATGTAGATATTAGAGGGTTTTCTTTCTTTCTTTCTTTCTTTCTTTCTTTTTTTTTTTTTTTTTGTTATTTCTGTCACTTGGAATTTCTCCATTAATGGAGTCTCTGAAGACATTTTAGGAATGAATAATATCTTTTATCTAGTTGGAATATGCATTGGATTCCCATCAAATCTGTCCTCATGTGACTCTAAGCAGACAGCCAGTAAGATTTCCTCTTTCAAGTCTCTGTCAGGAATAAATACTCAGTTCTTCAGTTGTGCCTAGATGAAAACCTGATAGTGGATGCTTTGCTCTGAAAGCAGACTGTGGCCCAGCTGTTCTGTGGTTTATGAATTTTTTAGCAAGGCTGGGGCTGGCAGCTGAGCCAGCATTGGCTGAGTTTGGGCGTACACTGGGGGTTTGATTATTTCAAGCAGGGGTTAGAAAAACCTGGCAGTGTTTTCTGGGTTTCCCCTCTGAGGTTTGGAGATTTGTTCAACTTTTGTTCAAAGCCAGGCTCGGAAAATGGAAAACGGGAGAAGCCAACTGAATCTAGAAACTTGAGAACTGGACCAGTCCAGTGCAATGTTCCTGTAACCAGTGTGGAAAGGGAACAATACTGAGGCCCAGTTCCATACCCTTCAGGAGGTGGAAGCTATGTAGAGAGGTATGTTGCAGATGCAGCCACTCTGAACATTTTTTTTTTCCCAGCAAAGAAACCAATGTTTGGGTTTCTGCATCTAGTTAAGGCTGACTTTTTCTGTCAGATCCCAATTGAGGCGTGCTAGGGGAAGGAGTGGGAGAGTCAGTGTGAGCCAAGGAGAGAGCCAGGTCTTAGTTAAAAGAAGATAGTGCATTTCACCTGTTTGACAAGGCCTCTGAAGGCTGGAGGCCATATTTTTATATCTTGTCTTAGTTTATTCAGTCTACAGAGTGTTGACAATGGGGCCAAGAAAAATACCAGATGTCACTACTGTTCACTGGCTACAAGGAAGCCAGGCTAGGAACCAGGAATTAAGATCAATTCTTTCTGCCTGGGGGCTCTGAAACTGGGGTCTGTATAAACCAAAGTGAAGCAAATATAGCTTTTGCATCAATCCACTGAGAATTAGGGAAAGGGTTGATCTATTTGATCATGTAGATGGTCAAAATAGACTATCCCCATTAAATGACTCGTCAGACCAAGTCTGAGTCCATTTGAGTCTCTGCAGCAGAGGCTTTCAACTCTTACCTAACAGATACTGAAGTGTGGAGCCCACACCAGACTTATTGGTGGCAGCATGGGCTGGACATTGGCTGTGAGGCTCCTCAGGTGAATCTAATGAGCGGGTTAGTAACTGTTTCTCTACACTATTAAAACCAGCCAGGTATTGTGGTAGCCAAATCCTTTTGTGTAGGGAGGCCAGGGTGCATCTGTAGGGATGGGGTTGCTCTTTCATTTGGTTGGTCAGGAAAGGCCTCAGTGATGGGATAATTCTTCAGTCTGGACGTGGCTGAATCATGTGGGGGTTGGAGGTGAGAGCATTCCAGGGTTTTGTACCCATTTCACAACAGAAGGCTTGTTTCTGAAAGTGGGTGCATTATGTGGGACTTGAAAGATAGGGGTGGTGAAATGACATTTATGTTGCTGCTGGTTCAGGTAGTACTGGAAAGTTCCCTTTAGTGACCCATCACTGTGGGAAGAAACAATGGGTTATTTCTAACCCATTGGTTAAAAATAAGGTGGCTTATGGTATTTGTTAGCTGAATTAATATGAAATTAGAACTAAAGTTTAGTTTGAATGTGGTGAGATTCACAGCACCCAGCCCTAGAGATGCATTTAAAAAGACAAGAAAAGAAATTGAGAAAGAAAAAAACAGGGTTGCTGGTGGAGAAAGGGCAGTGTGGACCCTTATTTGATGTGTGTTTGATAGAAACCTAGAGAAGGAGCTTGTTGGCCGTCATGGTTATGCTTTTGAAGGTGACCAGTGGCACTGGTGTGTACCCCAAGTGTGACTGCTTTGTCACCCTATGCCTAATTAAGTAAGCAGGGCACTTATGGTGGAGATTATTTCATTTATTAGGTTCGAATGAAACCTGTGGGAATTTGTAAGATGTGATCTTAAATTAACATACTTCCTGCAGCACCTGCGATGTGGTATTATCAGAATTAATTAAACAGTCTGAAATTGCAGGCGCAGTGTCAGGTTGGGATAACCAGATGCCTAAGAGCCTGCATGCCTGGGCTGGGTCTCCAAACGCTTGAGAGTGTCTTTTTCTCTCCCTCTCCTCACATCCTGACGGGTCTCGTTGTGGAGCCTTTGAAGCTTCTGTAGATGTGGTGGGGGATTCTGTGGGGATGCATATAAACAAGTAAACCAGTGTTGCTCAGATTTTAATACTTTTCTAAGTATTGCCTGGGACGCCAGTGATTTTCTGAAAGGGTAGACAGAAAGCCTCAGAGACCTGGCTTTGTTTTTCTCTCCTCTGAGGCTTCGATCAGTTTTAAGTTGTTTGGTGGAACAATAGGAGTCCATCTTTTAAAGTCTCTTTCTCTCCCATCTGCTTGCAAAAGGCACTGTTAGCCATATTAAATGCATGTGTTGAAACATGCAGTAAAATGCTGTGTGTGAGCACATGCATGTGTATGAGCTTGTGTGCAGTCCTCTTCTGGAGGTCATGTCAGTTAGTAACTTGTAGATTTCAAGTGATCAACAAATTCATTATTAAGATTCTTTTGATTTATAAGCCTAATGTGGCCAGTGTCCTAAGTGTTGCTTTGTGGTTAAAATGCAGCTTTCATTGTTTGTTAAAAAAAAAAAAGCATTTGTCATGAAAAAGTCTCTCTGTACCTAATGAGTCTGATATATTTCAGCAAGCAAGGAAAGGGCTGGGCCACGGATCAAAGACCATGTGTGGTGTGCATAGAAGGCTGGTTTAAAGGCACCGGCACAGTTAGTTTTCCAGATACATGCAGAAGCAGGGGGAAGTTGCCTGCTGCTCTGTCTGTAGAAGCATCATGGGCAGACCAGTGAAGTCTAGAAGATAAAAATAACTACACTTGTATCATTTTGACACATTTCCCTCTACCTTCTTTGAAAAGTTCCTCATTCCTTAAGACTTCACTTTGTAAAAAGCTCCTTCACAGGTGTATTAACTAGTTTTTCTTCTCTCCCCCTAACCACCACCCATAGTGCTAAGGTAGATGTTTTCTCTTTGCATTGTAGCTAATTGTATATTCCACTGTCTCCCTTACTGGATTATAACCTCTTTAGATACCATGTCTTACTCATGTTTGAAACACCAGCCTTGAATCTGGGACACTTTTTTGATGGATTTGTTTAGTGGAGGGCTAAGTTACTTTTTTCAGAAAGAAAAATGATTAAAGGAGGGAAGACAGTTCAGGAAGGAAAAAGGCAACAATTTAAAATTGCTGTCTATCCAGGAGTGGAGCAGAGAGGCACCCCCGTCTTTCAGCTTTTTTCATTCCACCATATTGCCAAAAAAAAATCCAGGACCATAGCCTACTGAGAGCTTTTTGGGGAGTTCAGTCTTCCTAATAATTTGGCTCATACAGTATTTTATAACAAGTCACCTTACTTGCAAAAGACTGATGAAAGTGGACTTCATTTTTTTTTTTTCCTGAGTAGTTTTGTCTGCCAAATGGCATGGATGTTACACATTCACCTACTGTATTTTTTTTTTAAAGATTTTATTTATTTATTTGACAGAGAGAGATCACAAGTAGGCAGAGAGGCAGGCAGAGAGAGAGAGGAGGAAGCAGACTCCCTGCTGAGCAGAGAGCCCGATGCGGGACTCGATCCCAGGACCCTGAGATCATGACCTGAGCCGAAGGCAGCGGCTTAACCCACTGAGCCACCCAGGCACCCATCACCTACTGTATTTTTAAAAGCTGTTCTTCATAGCCACCCATCAAAGACCCCATCTACTTAGTGTTTCTAGGATAATACCTCGTTAGACTTTATCCAGTTCCTCTTTTTCTATTTCCTGGGTCCTACTCCCTGAGGGTTTTGCCCTCTGCTGGCGTACTCTTCATGTCCTCCTTATTTCACAGATGTGTGTTTAGATGGTCTGTTCTTAGGACTTGGTGCTTTCTGAGCGTTGTGAACATAGATAGGGCACCTCAAGCTCTCACTTCTGTGGGAAGGAAATTCACCCCCAATTAAAAAAAAAGACAACATATAAATGTAAATATTCATTTTATAAATATGCATATCAATTAGATATACATTTATTTTAAATACATGTGTTAATTATACATGTTACATCAGATCGCAATTAAGTCAACAGAAAGTGATGATTTGCATATAATCAGGCTTGTGTATTAATCAGTTGTCAATCTTGAATGCCATTTTTCTTCAGATGGCACCTTCCATGCAGCCATATCGGGGTCAGAGATGTGAAGCAGGTGATCAACCTGCATATTTGAAAGTGCACTTCTGTGCTGCTCTGTGCTGACTTACTTTTCTTCATCAGTCTCTGGGATCCCATATAGTTCTTCAAGGGGCTCTGGATCATCCTGCTTTTTTCTCAGCCTTTTAGGCTTCACATCTAGGAGGGAGACCTTGTGAAGAAGGAGAGGGATTTCTCTTTGCCGGGAAGGAAAAGTCTCTGAAGTTTCTCCCTCTGTTGTAAAGAAGTTTCTGGACAGTGGAGGTTGTTTACTGGGTTATCAATGCCCCATGGAAAGTTATGTTGTAATGAAAGGTAAATAAAAGAACCGAGGGTTAATGTTTCAGTGGGGAAGAACCTTGTTAAAATTGTCTAACCCAAATTCCTCAGTTAACAGATAAGGAAACTAAGGCCCAGAGATGTGAAGTGTCTCCCACAGGAATCTTACCTAACCTTCAAGGCCTTTTGAATTTCTGTCCTCATTATATTGTCCTCCACATCCATTCTGCCCTTCCTATATTTGCCAGTAGCACTTATTAAGGGATCACCTGTGTGGAAGTATTTGAGTTTGGCTTGTTCCCCTCAGTGAATCATTTTCTAACAATCTGGAGCAACCAGAGTACCTGGCATACAGTAGGTGCTCAATATGTACAGAAATATGTGGTTGTTGATTAGGAGGATGTGAATTCATTTTGAAAATAATAGAAACATCTTTTCTTTATGGATATCATGGTGTAAAATATCTTAGAAAACCAGAGAACCATTTCTTGGGAGGGGAGAAGGGACAAAGAGTAGACCGTAGCTTTATCACTAGACTATAGTCTTTCCTCATACTGGGCCTGGTTCCAAAGGTAATTAATCAACAAGGACATTTTCTTTGTCCCCTTGTCCTTCGGTCTGTGGTATGAAAAATGCTATTTCAGCTAGAGGAATTGTGTTCACTTAGCATTCTGTCTGTGTTTGGTCCCTGATACCGTTGTAAGATAGCAGGAAGAGTTCTTTCATTTGATTTCTTGATTAATTAAAGTCAGACATGTCCCACTTTTATATTGTAGTGAAAATATCCCACTTCTGTCTGACCCTTTCTAACCTTGAATGAAATATTTTTCATTAAGAAGCATTCTTTTTTTAAAAATATATAGTTTACAAGGAAGAACCATCATCTTATAAAACAACTTAGATTATGATTTTAATCTTTTAAAGCAACACTGCATTTACTTGGATATCATTAATTTTTACTGTATGGAAATTCAACAGGAGAAACATATTGGCCCTTTGAAATATTTATGGACCACTTACCATATACAGGTATTAAACTAGGCAATATGATAGATCAGACATGGCTTCTGCCCTCAAGTGTTTGTAGTCTACTGAGAACACTGAAGGGCCTGCTGTCTTTATAGGAAAATGACTTGTATTCATTCATTTATTCAATACATCTTTAACTGAACACCAGCTATGAGGAATGTAATAGTGAATCAACCCACCGGGTGCTGTGTCCTCATATTGCATACTTTGTAGTAGGCTCTGAACATGAAGCAGGGACCATAGGCCAAGATAGCAGAGTATATTTGTGCTTTGACTCATCCAGCCATTATGGGTATACACATACCTATTATATGTAAACTGTAAAAGACAAAGACAAAAGCTAATTTCAAAAACAATCTTGTGGATCACAGCTAGAATAGCTACTTAAGGTGGTATGTAGGGTGGAATGAAACCCATGCCTTCTGGGATCTAGGCTGAGAAGCATGTAGTGGTGCCTGGAAGTTTGCCTCCAGCCAGACTGAAAGTGCTCAGTTGAAGGTTCTGGGGTTGGATCAGGCTTAATGCTTGAAGCCATAGACAGGGTATGGATCCTTCTACTCCAACACTCACTGTGAAAGAAGGCTTAAAAAAAAAAATCCTGCCAGCAGCTGCTGCAACCACAGCCTGAAAGGATCTGCAAACCTAGGAAAGACAGGGAACTTAGGGTCTTGAGATCCTGACCTAAATTAGAGGCTTTTTGGCTAATGTTTGTGTCTGTGGTGCCCCTAATTCACAGAGTGGCAGGGACCTCAAACTGCTTTTGTCAAACCAATTCTGGACTCTGATCATAGGAAGCTAGATGCAGGTAAACACAGAGAGGGGTGAAGTCAGAGGAGAGGAGGAAGGTACAAAACAATTATAAGAATTCTGTCATTTAAATAGGAGAAACTAGATTTCAAATCATACCAAGACACTAAAGGCTAAAGAAGAGAGCGAACAAAAGCAAAAATCAGAGAATTAATAATTCAAATAAAGTTAACTTTATATTATAGCCAGAGTAACTCCAAATAATCTTAGATGGTTCATATTAATTAGGGAAGAAATAATAGCTGTAAAAAGAATAAGATATTCTATAAGAAGAATAGGCAGAAACAAAACTACAAAGTTAATGTAAAGAATCAATTCCAACATTAGAAGTAAATCTTGCAAGGGAAAACATCAGCATCCCAGTAAGACACTCAGTAGATGAGATAAACTCTAGATAAGACAGATGACAGGAGAGGTAGTATATTGGAAGTCCATACAAAGGTGATCACCTAGAAGATAGCCAAGAGAACTGCGAAGTTAATATTAAAACAAAGCAGAGGAGAGAGACAAAGAGGGAGTGAGAAATTTAACATACTATCTAATCAGCTTTGCAGAAGAAGAGAATGGAAGGAAGGTAGAGAAGCTGTATTTGTAGTGCTGAATAAAGATAGTACTCAGATCAAAATATACTCTTAAGAATTGAGTTATACAGATAAATATAAATGCACATTTAGGCACATCCTGATCAATATGCATAAAATCAAGGGTTTAGCAAAATATTTAGAAACTTTGAGGAAGAGAAGAAATACTAAATTTAAAGGAAGGATAATTAGACTAAAAGAACATTTCTTATTAGGAAAATTGGATGCCAGAAGATAACCACTGTATTCAGAGTGCTCAGAGAAAATATGTCTGTTTATAATTTTATATACAGCTAAAATATTCAAAGTGAAAACAAAACAAGGACATTTTGCATATACCAACACTAAGAAAATTTGATACTCATAGAATATTAAAGTTGTGCTTTAACAAGACAAAAAGTACTTCAGAGGAAAGATATAGGATGGAAGAAATATTGATTAATACAGAAATTGTTAAAATATATTGGTAAATTTACTTAACTGTTGACTAAAACTCCTCGTTTTGTGTGTGTACATTTAAAACAGGTTGAAGTAGAAAGCTGGAGGACAATTAAATGTGGGTGTTCTTTCACTAGGTAGTTCTGCAAGCTAAGATCTGTGTGTTGGGAAAGAGAAACTATCTGTTTCAGAGGTAAATTTTAGCGTACCTCAAAGGGCTGGATGATCTTTACCTTATACAAATATTTTTGAGGATAATAAAAAAGGGAATGCTGCTGAATGCATTGAGAACTCACTGTTAGCAAAAAAAAAAAAAAAAGGACAAGGGCATAAGAAGAAAAGAAAATTGTAGAATTGCAGACCATTTTTTAATAAGAAATATAGAAACACCTCCCCCAATTTAACAGATTTAAAAAAAATTATACATCATGACCAAGGTTTATCTGGCATGAAAATAACCATCAGAAAATCTGTTAGTATGGGGCGCCTGGGTGGCTCAGTGGTTTGGGCTGCTGCCTTCGGCTCGGGTCATGATCTCAGGGTACTGGGATCGAGCCCCGCATCGGGCTCTCTGCTCCGCGGGAAGCCTGCTTCTCTCTCTCTCTCTCTCTCTGCCTGCCTCTCTGCCTACTTGTGATCTCTGTCTGTCAAATAAATGGATAAAATCTTTAAAAAAAAAAAAAAGAAAATCTGTTAATAGAACATTCTATTAACAGATAAAAAGAGAAAAGCCGTTTAGTCTGCTTCATAGATACAGAATTATTCAGTTTATTCAGTACTCACTTATGATAATTCTAAGAAAATCAGGAAAAGAGTGGGATTCTGTTTAGCTTCATAAAGGTGATCTCTAAAAAACTCCCAGTAAATCTAATATCTACTGGTAAAATTTGAGAAATCTCTCCATCAAAGGCAATGATGTCCACTGTCTGGTTTCTGTTAGTACTTTAGCTGCAGTCACAGCCACTGCAAAACAAGGAAGAGAAAAAAGAACTGAAAAGGAAAAACTAAAACTGTTTTTTTGAGGCAATATGATTGCCTACATTGGAAATGCAAGATAATATTCAGAAGATTTAAAGAAATAGTTAAAGTTGTTGTATCACAGATCAATACACAAAGTCAACAGTGTTCCTCAATTCCATTATTGCCTGAGCTTTCATACACTAAGATTCTTTATGTATCCATGTAAAGGCATTGCAGAAGCTATGTAAGTCCTATAAACTTAAACAGGTACTAGAGGAAAAGTCTTGGAGTAAAGGTCAAAAAAGTCAAATGGTCAGAAGAAGCCATCCATTGTAGAGATCATCAAACAGTAGTACCAATTACAAAGTATAATGGGAAAGGGCTCCCAATTAAAAAAAGCAACATCTGAGTTAGAAACAAATAAGCAAAAAAATGACATTTTTGGTAGAATTTTATTGAACACTATTTAAAGGGCATAAGAGACCTGAATAATGTGGAATTCTAACATGTTCTGGAAGGGGAAGATTCAGATCTTGTGATACTATATTTGCTCTGAATGGTACTATAATAAAATTCTGGTTTTTTAAATTCCACATGTAAATGAAGCATGTGGTGTTTGTCTTTCTCTATCTGACTTATTTCAGTTATCATAATACCCTCAATATCCATCCACATTTTTGCAAGTGGCAAGACTTCATTCTTTTTATGGCTGAGTAGTATTCTGTCGTGTGTGTGTGTGTGTGTGTGTGTGTGTGTATTGCATTTTCTTTCTCTGTTCATCCATAGATGAACATTTAGATTGTTTCCATATCTTGACTATTATAAATAATGCTACAGTGAGCAAAGGGGTGCATATATATTTTCTAGTCAGTGTTAATTTCCTTTGGATAGATAGTGGAATTGTTGGATCATATTTATAATTACTTGAAGAATGTAAATAATCCTTTTCATAGTGGCTTCACAATTTCACATTCCCACCAACAATGCATGAGGGTTCTATCTTCTTCATATCCTCACTAGCTCTTTTTTTTTTTTTTTAAGATTTTATTCATTTATTTGACAGAAATCACAAGTAGGCGGAGAGGCAGGCAGAGAGAGAAGGAAGCAGGCTCCCTACTGAGCAGAGAGCCCGATGCGGGGCTCAATTCCAGGACCCTGGGATCATGACCTGAGCTGAAGGCAGAGGCTTTAACCCACTGAGCCACCCAGGTGCCCCCTCACTAGCTCTTGTTACTGTCTTTTAGTAATGGCCATTATGACAGATATGAGGTGATATCTTGTTGTGGTTCTGATTTGCATTTCCATGATGATTCATGATGTTGAGCATCTTTTCATGTGTCTTTTGGCCATCTGTATGTTGTCTTTGGAAAAATGTCTCTTCAGATCCTCTGCCCATTTTTATTCAGATTGTTTTCTTCTGTTGTGTTTCCTGAGTTTTATATGTATTTTGGATATTGATGCCTTATCAGATGTATGATTTGCAGCCATCTTCTCTCATTTAGTAGGTTGTCTTTTCATTTTGTTAATGATTTCCTTCACAGTACAGTAGCATTTTAATTTAGTCCCAGTAATTTATTTTTGCTTTTGTTTCCCTTGACTTTGGAGTCAGATCCAAATTTTTTTTTTCTAAGACTGGTGTCAAGGAGCTTATTGCCTCTGTTTTCTTCTAGGAATTTTATGGCTTCAGGTCTTACATTAAAGTCTTTAATCCATTTTGAGTTAATTTTTGTATATGGTGTAAGATAGTGATCCATTTCCTTCTTTTGCTTGTAGTTGTCCAATTTTTCCAGCAGCATTTATTGAAGAGACTTTCCTTTTCCCATTGTATGTTCTTGCTTCCTTTGTCATAAATTGACCCTATATGTGAGGGTTTTTTTCTGGGTTCTCTATTCTGTTCTGTTGATCTGTGTGTCTGTTTTTATGCCAATACCATAATGTTTTGATTGTTATAGCTTTGTAGTAGATCTCAAAATCTGTGCTTGTGATACTTACAGCTTTGTTCTTGTTTTGGCTCTTCCATGTTTTTGTTGTTCTGTACAAATTTAAGAACTACTTTAGTTCTGTGAAAAATTTTGGAGTTATGATAGAGATTGCATCGAATCTGTAGATTGGTTTGGGTAGTATGGACATTTTAACAGTACTAATTCTTTTAGTCCATAAGCACAGGTTATTTTTCCATTTATTTATGTCGTCTTAAGTTTCCTTCATCAACATCTTATAGTTTTCAGTGTATAGATCTTTCATCTACTTGGTCGAATATTTATATCTGGGTATTTTCCTCTTCTTGATGTGATTGTGTGAGGTGGTTTTCTTAATTTCTCTTTCTGATAGTTTGTTATTAGTATATAGAAAAAGCAACACATTTTGTATATAATTTTGTATCCTGCATCTTCTATTTTTTTTATTTTGTCCATTAGTACTAACAGTTTTTGGTGACGTCTGTAGTGTTTTCTATATATAGTATCATGATCTGCAAATAGTGACAAGTATACTACTTCCTTTCCAATTTGTATGCCACCTCACACAATCACATCAAGAAGAGTAAAATACCCAGATATAAATATTCGACCAAGTAGATGAAAGAGCTATACACTGAAAACTATAAGGTGGCTTGGACTTCTAATGCTATGTTGAAAAAAGTGGGGATAGTACGCATTTTTGTCTTGTTTCTGATTTCTAGAGGAACGCTTTCAGGTTGGCAAGGATGCGGAGAAAGGGGACCCCTCCTACACTGTTGGTGGGAATGCAAGCTGGTGCAACCACTCTGGAAAACTGCATGAAGGTTCCTCAAAAAGTTGAAAATAGAGCTACCCTATGACCCAGCAACCGCACTACTGGGTATTTACCCTAAAGATACAAATGCAGTGATCCGAAGGGGCACATGCACCCGAATGTTTATAGCAGCAATGTCTACAATAGCCAAACTATGGAAAGAACCTAGATGTCCATCAACAGATGAATGGATAAAGAAGATGTGGTATATATACACAATGGAATACTATGCAGCTATCAAAAGAAATGAAATCTTGCCATTTGTGACGACGTGGATGGAACTAGAGGGTATCATGCTTAGCGAAATAAGTCAGTCAGAGAAGGACAACTATCATATGATCTCCTTGATATGAGGAAGTAGATATGCAACATGGGGGGTTAAGGGGGTAGGAGAAGAATAAATGAAACAAGATGGGATTGGGAGGGAGACAAACCATAAGTGACTCTTAATCTCGCAGAAGGAACTGAGGGTTGCTGGGGGGCGGGGGTTGGGAGAGGGGGGTGGGGTTGTGGACCTTGGGGAGGGTGTGTGCTATGGTGAGTGCTATGAAGTGTGTAAACCTGGCGATTTACAGACCTGTACCCCTGGGGATAAAAATATATGTTTATAAAAAATTAAAAAATTTAAAAAAAAAGCTTTCAGCTTTTCACTGTTGAGTAGGATATTAACTGTGGATTTGTCATATGTAGCCTTTATTATGTTGAAATAGATTCCTTCTGTACCTACTTTGTTGAGAGTTCTTTTTTTATTATATTTTATTTTTATTTTAAGTGGATGTTAAATTTTGTCAAATGCTTTTTCTTCCATCTATTGAGATAATTATATGATTTTTTTTCTTTAATTTTAGGAATGTATATTATGTTGATTGATATGTGGATGTTGTACCATCTTACATCCCTGGAATAAATCCCATTTGATTGTGGTATATGATCTTTTTAATGTATTGCTAAACTTAGTTTGTGAATATTTTATTCAGGATTTTCGCATGCATGTTCATTAGGGATATTGGCCTTTAATTTTCTCTTTTTGTGATGTCCTTGTCTGGTTTTGGTATTTAATAATATTGGACTGTAAAATGAGTTTGGAAACTTTCCCTTCTCTTCAGTTTTTTGGAAGAGTTTGATAAGGACAGGTATTAAATATTTTAAATGTTTGCTAGAATTCATCAGTGAAGCTGTCTGGCCCTGGACTTTTGTTCATTGGGAGGTTTTTGGTATTACTGAGTCATCCTTCTTACTAGTAATCAGTGTATTCACATTTTTTCTTCACGATTTGGTCTTGGTAAGAATTTATCCATTTCAGGGACGCCTGGGTGGCTCAGTTGGTTGGACGACTGCCTTCAGCTCAGGTCATGATCCCAGAGTCCCGGGATCGAGTCCCGCATCGGGCTCCCAGCTCCATGGGGAGTCTGCTTCTCCCTCTGACCTTCTCCTCGCTCATGTTCTCTCTCACTGTCTCTCTCTCTCAAATAAATAAATAAAATCTTAAAAAAAAAAAAAGAATTTACCCATTTCTTCCAGGTTGTCTAGTTTATTGGCCTGTTATTATCTATAGCATGCTCTTATGATCCTTTGTATTTCTGTATACTTTGTATTTCTGTAACCTCTCATCTTTTATTTTTTATTTTGTTTATTTGGGCCCTCTTTATTTCTTGGTGTATCTAGCTAAAGTTTTGTGACTTTTGTTTATCTTTCAAAGATCCAGCTTCTAGTTCATGTATCTTTCTATTGCTTTTTAAGTCTCTATTTCATTTATTTCTGCTCTGATCTTTATTACTTCTTTACTTCTGTTAACTGTGGGTTTTTTTCGTTCTTCTTTTAGTTACTTTAGGTGTGAAATTATTTGATATTTCTCTTGTGTTTTGAGGAAGGTCTATATTGCTGTGATCTTCCCTCTTAGAACTGCTTTTGTTGCACCCATAGATTTTTGTATGTCATGTTTCTGTTTTCATTTCTCTAGAAATTTAAAAAATACTTTTTTGATTTTTTTTTTTTTTACAACCCAGTAGTTGCTCAGTAATATGTAGTTTAATCTTCACATAACTGTAGTTTTTCCAGTTTTCTTCTAATTGATTTTAAGTTTTATATCATTGGGGTAAGAAAAGGTGCTTAGTACAATTTTTTGTTTGTTTGTTTAATGTAATTTTAATCTTGAATTGAGACTTGTTTTGTGGCCTAACATCTAATCTGTCCTGGAGAATGTTCCATGGGCAGTCAAGAATGTGTATTCAGCTTTCAGATGGAATGTTCTGTATATGTTTGTTAAGTCCATCCAGTCTAATGTGTTAAGGCCATTATTTCCTCATTGATTCTCTGTCTGAATGATCAATCCATTGGTGTAAGTGGGGTGTTAAAATCCGTTACTATTTTTGTAATGCTGTCAATATCTCCTTCTAGGTCTGTCAATATTGGCTTTATAATTTTGGTGCTTCTATTTTGGGTGCATATATATTTATAAATGTTATTTTCTTGCTGGATTGGCACCTTGATCATTAGGTAGTGCCCGTTTCTAAAGCCTTTTATTATAGTCATTTCAAAGTTTATTTTGTTTGATATGAGTATAGCTATACAATCTTCTTTTCACTTCCTCCTCATGGACTGTTCATGGGAGGTTTTGGTATTACCTTTCTTCATCCCTTTCACTTTCAGTATCTGTGCATCCTTACTTCTTTTTTTTTTTTTTTAAGATTTTATTTATTTATTTGTCAGAGAGAGAGAGCACAGGCAGAGTGGCAGGCAGAGTCAGAGGGAGAGACAGGCTCCCTGCGGGGCAAGGAACCTGATGTGGGACTCGATCCCAGGACGCTGGGATCATGACCTGAGCCGAAGGCAGCTGCTTAACCAACTGAGCCACCCAGGCGTCCCTGTGCATCCTTACTTCTGAAGTGAATCTCTTGTAGGCTGTGTATAGATGTGTCATTTAAAAAAAATTATTATTATTTTAAAAACCTATTCAGCTACTCTGTGTCTTCTGATTGGAGAATTTAGTTCATTTGCATTTAAAGTAGTTTTTGAATTTTGTTAATTGTTTTCTGGCTTTTTTTGTAGTTCTCTCTTCTTTCTGTCCCCTCATGTGGTTTGATGGCTTGTTTAAGGTTATGTTTGGGTTCCTTTCTCATTTTATTTTGTATATTTACTATAAGCTTTTGCTTTTTGGTTACTGTGAGGTTATTTATATCTGTATGTACATAATAGTCTATTTTAAGTTGATAGCAACTTAACTTTAACTATATTGCAAAGCTGTACGTTTTTATTCCCTACCATGTTTTTATGTTTTTTGATGTTACTTTTTTTACATCTTTTATTTTTTTCTCTCTCTTATCTATTTATTGTAGTTTTAGTTAATTTCATAACGGTTTTCTTTTAACTTTCTTAGAAAATTTGTGATTAATTTACTGCCTTAACTATATATTTATCTTTTCCAGTGAAGTTTTTACTTTTATATGTTCTTTTGTTAATTAGTTATATATATTTCACCTTAAAGAGGTCCCTTTAATATTTCTTATAAGATCCACTTTAGTATTGATGAGCTACTTTAGCTTTGCTTGTCCAGACAATGTTTTTTTCTCTTTCAAATCTAAATGATAACTTTTCAAGTAGAGTGATCTTTTTGGAAGTTCTTTCCTTGCAGCACTTTGAGTATGTCATGCCACTTTCTTCAGGCTTACAAAGTTTCTGCTGAGAACTCTCATAACCTAGGGGTTTTTCCTTTTTTTTTTCCTATCACTGATTTTAAGATTTAACTTTTGACATTTTAATTATAATGTGTCTTGTGACTTAATTTGGGTTAATCTCATTTGGAACTCCCTGAGCTTCCTAGATCTGTATGTTTCCTTCCCTAGGTTAGGAAGTTTTCAGCCGCCTTTTCCACTCTCTTCTTCTGGGACCCCTATAATATGAGTGTTACTTCCCTTGGTATTGTGTCAGCAGTTCCTCAAGATACCTTCATTTTTTAAAATTACTTTTTCTTCTTGCTTCTCTGAGTGAGTTCCATTGCTTTATCTTCTAGCCAACTTCTCTGTTCTACTTCATTCAGTCTGTGGTTGAACCTCTGTAGTGTATTTTTCAGTTCAGTCACAGTTCTGTGACTTTTGTTTGGTACTTTCTTGGGTTTTCTCTCTTTATTGAAGTACACACTATGTTCATTCTTCTTCCAAGTTCAGTTAGCATCTTTGTGACCATTACCTGAATACTTTGCCAGGTAAATTCCTTATCTCCATATCATTAAGGTGTTTTCCTGGGGCTTTTGTCTTGTTCTTTTGTTTGAACTGTATTCCTTTTTCTTCACTTTGCTTGACTCTGTTTGTTTTTATGTAGTAGGCAAGAGAGCTACCTGTCTCTCTTTGTAAGGAATGGCCTTGTGTAGATGATGATCCTTCATGTTCAACCTTGCCCTAGCTCTTGGTTTTCTCTGGAATCTTTGTGGTTGTCTAAACTGTCTGATTTATTCTTGATATGCTCCTGTTGTTGAGGATGTGCCAACACCTGTTGGCAATCCTAGGAGATGAATCTCCTTGGATTAGAATTTAGTTTCGGACTGGTTAGAAACCAGACCCTCAGGTAGCACCTTTTAAAATATGCAAATATGTGCAGTCTTCTGGGACCCCAATCATTTCATATTCGCATCCAGACCCAGAGTTCTATAGGTATCCTATCCCCTGGGTGACAGTTGGAAAAACTAGTGCTCTAGATGAGTGTATAACATTTTTGCTGGGATATCTTGTTGAGCCATACCAAGGTCAAGGGGGTGGGCAAAGATAGTGTTTCCTTGCCTTTGTTCCTTGGGAGCACCTCCTTACGTTTTAGATATGTGGGAAAACTTTAGCCTACCTCTTAGGCTGAAGCTCCAGGCTAAATAAATAGACCTTTCTCATGGGAATCTTGGGGTTGTGTTTCAGGTTGTGTTGAGGCAGTGCCCTGGGCGGTGGTAGCCTACCAACAACGGTCCTTCCAATTGTTAAAACCCTGTGGAGCTCTGGAACACCAGCCCTTTTGGTGACTGGGGCCAGGTGATCAAGGGTGTCTCCTGTGTGGACTGCCTGTGCCTGCTGGCTTTAGTACAGGAGCTGGAGAATGTATGGCATGGGCCACAATCACAGGCTTTAGACAAGAAGCAAGAAAAAGTCTTTACTGTGTGCACTCATGGGTTTTAGCAGTTCAGCAAGAGCGTGCCTTATCTGTACATATGTGCCAACTTCAGGGTGGAAGTTGGGTGTGGTGACTGCTCATGCTTGTGCCTCAGGAATGAGGGAGTATTGCAAATACCTGCACTTACATACTTTACTGAGGAAGAGGGAGAACTGTTTGATCATTTTAGTTCACTTACTCTAGCCACATTCTTTGACCTAATAAAGTACAGTGAGTGCTCATTCCTGCCCATGCCAGCAAGACAATGGGAAGGTACTGCGTTTAAGTTTGCCCATTTATGCTAGAAGGCTTGTGGAGAGTGCATCAACAGTGTCTGCAAAGTGCATCCATCTCTGGGGAACACCTTAGCTCTCCCTTGCTCCTCCAGTTGATGCTCCTAGATCAGCAAATGAATCTTCCTCACGTACATTCTAGGCACTTTCAAACTGTGCTTTTTTAGTTGGCTCTCTGGAGGAGTGAAATCACATGCAAGTCATGTAAGAGGCAAAACTCAGTTTCCTATAGCACTTTATGAACCCTGGATGTCAGACCCATTGGTTTTCCAAACCAGATTTCTGGCTTGTCTCTCTTGTGAAGATCTAGGGGTCAGGATGCCCCATGTGGGGTACCAGCCCCTTGCTCCTTCAAGACAAGAGCCTGTCAGGTGAGGTCCTATCTTATTGTGTGTTGCCTCACTCAGGGTGGGATTTTTTTGTGAGACCATCCATGTCTCTGTCTCTCCTATCCATCTTGATGTGTGGTCATTTTATCCTTTGTTGTGGAGAGCAGTTTATCTAGTTTTCAGATTTTTTTCAGAGGGAAATGATCCATATGAAACTGTAGATTTAGTGTGTCTGTGGGAAAGGTTATTCAGGATCTTCTATGTTGCCATCTTGGACTACACCCCTGCCCCGCAAAATTTTTAAGAGAAAGTATTTGATAATATCTTTGTGGCTTTGAAGTTTGGAAGTGCAAAACACAAATCATAAAGAAATATTTGGTAATTTGACACATATATAAAAGGTGTAATATGTGTACACATACATGTACATGTGTGTGCATGTGCATACACTTCTGAATGACACACACAGTGAATGAATTGAAGACATAAGCTGCAGACTGGGAGAAGATATTTGCAATGCATAAAGCTGATGAGGAATTTATATCCTTTGAAACAAAGAGAGGCAGAAGGCCATGACACTCTGCTTTAGATTCCTAGCTCTGAATTTTTGCTCTATCACTTATTAACTGTGTGTGACCTTACACAAGTTATTTAGCGTTTTTACCTTTATTTTTTCACTTTTGAAAATAGGAATAACAATCTCACCTACCTTTTAGTGTTTTGGGTTTGTGAGGATTAAGTCAGTTAATATGTGTAAAGCTGTAAGAATAATGTCTTTCAGTTAGTGAGCACTCCCAAAATGGTAGTTGTTACTTACTCATAGTATTCAGAATATGTAACAATTACTCCAAATCAACAAGGCTAATAATCCAATGGAAAAGTGCTAAATGGATATGAATTAGTAATAGAGGAGTTCTGTATGGCAAATAAGCATATAAAAAGATGCTCAATATTCCTGGTATTTTGGAAAATGCAAACTAAACCAACAGTGAGGTATGAGTTTACCCCCATCTGGTTGACAAAAATCCAGAAGTCTGACACTGCAAGGGTATGGAACCATGTGAACTCTTATGCATTGCTCTTGTGAGTATAAATTTTCAAAAATTAATGTATGTCATCAATTGAGAGAACAATTTGGTGATATCTAGTAAATCTGAAAGTACACATATCTTACAGCTCAGAGCTTCTTTTGCTAAGACTACACTATAAGGGAAGCTCTTGCAAATGTGTACAAGGACATATTGTAAGAATAGTCATCGAAGTCTTAAATGTCAAGTAACAATGAAGAGCTAGAAACAACCTAAATACCCACAAAGAGGGTGACAGATAAATATTTGTATGTTGATACTAATAAAATAAAATACAGAATCTTCACTAAATGCTACATTTATCTCATGATAAATATCAAAACTTATATATGTATTAAAACAAGTTAAAGGTAACATATAGTGTAGATACCATTTATATAAAAACTTAAAACATGCAAAATATTGTTATTTGTTATTTATGTATACATGCATAAATAGTAAAAGAAAGAAAAATTTGAGACTGATAAACACCAAATTTAAGAGAATGTTTTTCTCTGAGGAATACATTTGGATATGGGTATTTAGTCAGTTTGACATTTAACTATAATTTTCTAGTTCTTTGAAATAAAATGAAAAAATAAATACGGCAAAGTGTAAATGTTCAAGTTGGGGGTGGGTGGGTGAGTGCTGTGCTATTGTTCTCTGTGTTTTCCTGTGTGTTTGGAGTAATTCATAAAACGAAAAAATAAGAATATTTGAAATTCACACCAATTTGTGTACATGCACATTTATTTTTTAAAGATCATCTTCTTTTAAAATTTATAGCATACTAAAGTCTAATGACACCGATATGTTAGAATTTGGTCCTTTTTTATAACATTATGTTAAGCTCACATGTAACTTCACATGATACAATAAAGCTAAAAACTAAGCTGTTTAAAAGCATTTTTCCTAACTTTGTCATTATTCCTTTAAACATCATTCACTAATCAGGTTGATCACAAACTAAAATATCTTTATGTTTCAGTGATGCCCAGACCTCAGGAATTGAGCTATAATCCCCTTACATTGTTTCCCAAACAGATAACTTGAAGAAAGGATTGTAAATGTGCGTACTTAATATTTCCATGTTGAAATATGGGGAAAGAATTATAAAGAGAGTTGGAGTAAGAGAGAAGGGGCACATGGCACCCAGGAAGGTGTACTGGCTTAGTGCAATGTTAAGAACACTGCTGGCATCAGGAGGTACTAGGACTGGTCCCATTTTGTTTCTTCCCACTGTGTCTCTATTTCTCACTTGATAAACAGAGGATAAGCTGTGCTCCCAACAGTCCACTGAAACTCTTAAATTCTGTGATTCCACCAACACAGCATTTTTATGTGTCATTTTCAAAAAGAGACATAATTTGTAAAATTATATGCCTACCTCTATATGCTGACCTCTAGAAGTATGTTCAGTGTTCTGTATATTTACCTTTCTACTTAAGACTTTTTTCACTTCAGTTTGCTATTCAATACACACTCAATCCAGAGCATGTGTTATTTGATTCATTAAACTAAATGCATATGTGACTTGTCCTTGGATGATCTTGGTATTCTCATAACTTTCCATTTTTCTGTGGGGTGGATAAGAGTTGATGTGACCTTAAAAAAATGGCTGCCAAGTGCACCTGCATTAGCTCTTTAACTACTTGCTTCTCAGTGAGTGAGGATGTAAATTATGTGCATTTTTGAGAACTTAGCTCTATAAATAGACCCCAACCTATCTTATGATCAAAGGTATTTTAAGATAAATGAAATACATCTCTGAAATTGTTAAAGAGGCTCCCCTTGTATAATAAAAAGTAAAAATAAAGCCTGTCTAATTTAATATTAGGGTTACATTGGAAATGGCCAACATGCCTAAAATTATATATACAGAGAGAGATATATTGGTGATGGTGATGATGACCCTTTTGTTCCGAGCTATTAGAACTAAGTGGAATATAAAGTAATTAAAATAACAGAATTCTGGGAAATGGTGGAATGAGAAATTAAAAGCTATGATACAGTTTTACATTCTTGTGGAAATCCATTGATCATAATTAGCACATAAGCTAAATCAGAATGAATGGGTAGATTTAAAGTACAGACATAACATTGTAGGTTATAGGTAATGTCTTTTCTTTTTGTTTAATGGATATATGATTGGTTCTCAAATGCTGTTCAACTGGTAATGGAAATGGGTTTCCCTTAAAAGCCTTCTTCTAGACTTTCATAGCACCAAGACATTACAGTTTTCTTCAAGCATGATGTAGATGCAATGTACGTGCTGTCAACTTAAGCAGGTACCAGAATAGATGGCTTCAGAGTGAAGGGCAGGGGTCAAACAATCAGAAGTGGCCATCTATTGCAGAGATCATCAAACAGGCGTGCCATCAATAGACTCAGGAGAGAATGTTAGAAATTAATCCATTCAGCTCTTCGTGTTTAGCCAAGACTGATTATAAATGCCCTGGAATGTGAACAAGTGGTGACAGGCCTGAGAAACTGAAGTAATAGGAGTCCATTTTCAACAAAGGCTGAAAAGACAGATCAATTTGCAATATTCTTTTCTGCACCCATGCAACAAAGCAGAAACATGAAAGCAGAACATTAAGGGATGCTCCCTATGAACTGGACAAATCAATAAACATCAGTGGTAAAGAAAAAAAGTTTCTCATTCTCTTGAGTACCCTGAGGGCTTTTCCATCTCAGGGAAGTGATGAGTAGTGGTGGCCTCTGTCATGTTCCCTTCACCTACACAGTGTCGTCTCTTGCCTTCTCAAGGTGAACACTGCTAAGCATCAGCTGAAGGAGGATTTTGGGGGAGTGTTTAAGGAAATGATTGCTTCTTGTTAGAAAGAGATGTGCTGTGCTGGCTTGAAGGCAGCTGGATAACTGTCTGTGGTCTCAGGAGGAAACATTGAAGGTAGGGTCAAAACAGAGTAAGATGGTGGGTTCACCCACACACTGCCAACGTATTAGAAGTTATCAGGTGAATGTTCTCTACGTCAGGATTAAAGGACTACAGAATATTGAGGGTCCTTTTTATTTTTCTGGACTTGGATCAGTGATAGCAGGAAAATTAGCAGACAAAAGATAGGTAGGAAGCAATTTAGGGATAGAAGAATAAGCTTCGGTTTTACGTAGGCTATTATTGGCAGGATTTCAGTCTTGGCTTAATGTGAGAGAGACGCAGATTTCAATGTATGTGTGAGCATGTGTAGGTGCATGCATGCATGAAAGTGTGTACTTGTGTATGTGAGTGTGCATGTATGTATGTATAGGGATGAGAATAGGAAAAGCAAGAAAGGGACTGTCAGAGTAAGCACTTTCTGAAACTTATGAGACTGTCAGACCAATTCTTTTCTCTTCTAAATCATTTCCCGTAAAACAAGGAGATGATTATCTGACTGCTAGAGGAAAGCAGGGGTATTATATTTCATTTTGGGGAAATGTAGATTTATGGCAGATGGAGTGTGTGTGTGTGTGTGTGTGTGTGTGTTTATAAACCAACAACCCAACGATGGGAGGGTTCATAGCGTGTGTTAATGTACCTGCTTAAGTTTTGTGTTTTAAGCTGATGGGATTTTCACACGTTTATAGTGGTTTCAGGGGCTGTGCCATTGGAGGGACTCTTACATAAGTATAAGGAAGGAGGAAGAGACCATTTTGTACCTGTTCAACAAAGGCAGTGCTTTTCTAGTATTTACCCGAGGTATTCTGAAGTTAGAGACATCTGTTCACTGGGAAAGGGCTTAAAATGGATTTTGTAAGGGAAGAGGTTAATTCATTGGCTCCTAACTGCAGAATACTCAGAGTCAGTGGTGAAGGTGGATGAGTAACCAGATCACTCCATTATAAAGTGATTATTTCCTAGTAGAGGCACACACCAGGGGCCATGAGAGCATAGAGTGGGAAAGGCTAAATTCTCCTGGGTGGTCATGGGAGTGATTCTTAAGGAAGGAATCACCAGGGGAGGGGGAAAATTCTGGAGAATGGGAAAGACAGGGAGGATTGGAAGAATAGTGTGTGGATTTGAGGATCTGTGAGTTGACTTGGGTAGACTGGTCTGTGTATGCACACTGATGAAGAGTGGAATATAGATAGTGGGGAAGGCCTGGAGTAAGGGAGGGCAGAGTCCAGTTTTGGACACTTTGAATTTTGATAAAGGTGGAAATAGGCTATGATTACTGGGTTGGGGAAATTATGCTTTCTGACTTAAAAAAAAAAAAAGGCATACATCCCTCATCATTTTTAACTAGATGAAAAAAGGTACCTTTTAATAAAACTTCCATACACAAGACGAGAGTCATAAAAATGTGACATCTTCTCCAAGTTAATATCCTCTCTTCCCTCAACAGTGCTTCATATTGCGATACGTAAGTTTTAGATCTCTTGTCTCGTTGTATCCCCTGTGGAACTAATCTGGTTTATCAGAGTTCCATTCAAGACATGACACAGAAAGCTAGAGCATTCCCAAAGTGTGGTCTGATTGTCAGTGAGTGCAGGAGACAAATTTTTCCCTAGTTGTTTTATTAGCACACTCTAGATTACTCTCATGTCAGCAGCCCTGTTGTACTGTTTGCTGATCTGAAACCTGTAGGAATGAAAACTTGCAGATCTTTTTCACGTCAATGACAGGAAACCACTTCTCTGCATTTCTGTACAGCTGATATTTTGAACCCCCCCCCAAAAGAGCTTAGTCTTCTTTTTGAATCCTGATTGTGTCTATCAAAAATACAAGCCATATAGTATTTAAAAGAAATTGATAATTTATTTTTTTAGTTTAACAAGATTGGAAGTAAAAATGTAAAAAGCAAAAAAAAGAAAAACCAAAAAAACCCTACACAACTTTCCTAACATAATATCTTAATGTTCTTCTTATTTTGTCTTAGCTCATATGGAGAAAAAACAACTGTATAGCTTTGTAATCATAAAACAGACAAAACTTTGTAGTCTGGTTTTAAATATACATCTTAAGTATTTTCTAGATTGCAACAATCTTCAAAATGAAAATGTAGAACAGTTACATAATTTCCCATTTCCTGTTTATGCCATAATATACTATACATCATTGTTGGATAATCAGTTTTAACTGTTAGAAAAATACGGCAACAATGATATTTTTGCATATTTTTTATTTCTTCTTTTGTATTATTTTTCCCAGAGTAAATTTCTAGTGTAAATTATAGGGGTCAAATTACTAGGTCAAAGAGAAGCAGCATTGTTATGGTTGTTGAAATTTAATGCTTTCTAAAAGCCAGTGTCACTTTTTCCAGAAATGTGACAAACGCCTAGGTTTTCAGCCTCATTAGTGACGGCAGAGCCAAGACTAGTTATTGGTATTGAATCAACCATTATAGATTCAAATCATTCTGCCCTCATTTCTCCATTTGGTGCTACATATAGGAGAGCATTTATGGGCTACATAAAGGCAGGGATCTTGCCTACTGCCTTATTTCCAGCTTCTGAGGCACAAAGAATGCTCAATAAATATGCATTAAATAAATAAAATGCCTTTTGAATTCTGTAGCGTTTCTCTGAAGCCATGTTCTTTAACTTCAAGAAATAAAGGATTGAAATTGTACAATAATTCATTGTTGGTGAATCCTTTAGATCTTCAGTGTTCATCACTTTCCTTCTTAAAGGGCTTTCTTACCATCCTTCAGTAACGGATTTTATTTTTAAATCACAGTGCATTGTAAATGAAATGATCTATTTACAGACCAACAATATTTACCTAAATTGGAAACAAGTGGTTTCCAGTATTTTATACTCTTGATTATTGCATACTTCCCCTTTTTTTTTTTTACAACTATAGGATTTGCATGTTTTGAGCAGTTTGCATAGTATTTTTCTATATTCATGCATCAATTTATTCACCAAATATTTACTCAGGGACTATTATATACCAGATATTTGGGATATAGTTTAGGACAGGACTAACAAGTTCTTTGCCTTCGTGGACTAGATAGTCCAGGAGGGAAGGCAGACATTAAAAAGAAAAGAATTCTGAATTCTTCAAGTACAGAGCTTCTAGAAGGAAGCTATGACAGTGAGTAATAGCATGTACAAAGCTCTATGCTCTGGTGCCAGAGAGAAAATACTATAAGTGAAAAACCAAATGATGTCAAGTGTGGTAGGTTCTGAAGAGTGATACAAGTTGGAGCAACATGAGATTTTGATTTCTACCAGAATGGCAGTGGAAAGCCACTGAGAGTTGTAAGCAGGGGTGTTTGATCTGATCAGATGGGCCACAAAAAGGGAGCAGTCTTGTGTTTTGATATACACTGAATGGTGGTAGTAACACAAGTGATTCCCTTTGTGTTGCAAATAGATAAATGAGTTGAATTTGTTGTGAGTTTATTTTTGCCTTCTTGTTCTGTTTTTCATCATACTCATCTGAATTTGTCACCAATGTAAAGGAGGCTCTAATTTGGGCTTTGCATTGGGAAGTCCTGAGCTGGTGGTTTCCACATTCTCTATTCCAAGATGGGGATCTGGCTTTCTAAAGGAAAGTCATCTCTTTGTAATGTCAGCCTCTGGGCAACATTTGTAAGAGCAGCTAATCCAGGCTGTGAACTTTTTTTGAAGCACTCAGCTCTGTTTTAGGGCCTGGGTCCCTAACAAAATTTAGGTAAATTTTATTGGTCTTTAAATAGATAATTTCACTTACAGTGCATTGTAATTAAAAAACAAAATACATTACTAAATAAAAGTAAGACAGTTGTTCTACTGTTGGGCTCTGGATAAAATTGCAGATGCAAAGTACAGTAGCAGAGAGGTGTATGCAGGATGCAAGGTATGGGGGCATTTCTTTTCTTGGATTCTCCAGACTTCTCCCACTTGTGTGGAATGGATTCATATTTACTCATCATGCCAGCTGGTCTATCTACAGAGATCACTCTAGAAGGCAACTGCTTTGTTGAAATCTTTTTCCTGAAATTCTCCTCCTTTCTGTTTTTGGATAAGTATGTTCATGTAATTGCCTTGATTGACTTGGCTGGCTGCTGCTAGTCTCGAGTTCCTTGGTACTACCAGAAGCCAGATGCTTAACTGTTAATTGAGTAATGACTAGTTATGAATTAGAGGTCCTGCTTGGACCCGAATATAGTTTTATACTAACAACAGCTAAAACAACTGCTATTCCTGGCCCCTCCCAACTATTACCACTATTAGTTGAATGTCTGTAATGTGCCAGATGCTGTGCTAGATGCCTTGCATATATTTTCTCTAATCTTTATAACGACCCTGCAAGGTAGGTATTCATATTGCTGTCATCTACTGTATCAGTAGACTCCCAGCAGGAAACAGATGGCCCACTCAAATTAGGATAATTTGCGAAGAGTTTAATAAAGGGACTATTTACAAAAGTGTGGTTAGGGTGAGGGAAATCCCAAGCAGTGTGCCTGGGGCTAGTAACAGTAGAGCTCCTTTGTTGTAAGCCTGAGAATGAAGAGGGGAGGGGAGGGAGTGGATGTGCGGGGATGGAGAAAGCTTTATGAGATGCTGTCAGCAGGAGTTGAGTCTTTCTATTAAGAGAATTTGGTCCATAGGCATCCTGTAGTAGTGGAGCAAGGGGAATAGATATTCCAAGGTCACACTTCTTCCTCTCTTCAGTATTTCATTTGGAAGCCAGAGGACAAGGGAACTTGTTCATGTTTCCATACATTGCAGAGTGGAGAATGGTAATGGAGAGTGGGATGCAAACGGAAAGTATCTAGTACATCTGCCAAACTTCTTAATGCATTTAGCATTCAGCTCCTTACTACCTTTTCTTCCTCTCGTCTTCCCTCCTCTATTGGTGATAGTGACTCCAATATTCAAGTATTTGATCCTTGAACATTGTGGCTTTCAGCTGTTTTACCTCTTAGCCTCTCCAATTTTTTTTTTTTTTTTCTCCGTAACTCCTTTGCTCACTTCATGGTCAAGCTCACCAATCATGACTAGTCTCCTGCCTTCACTGAGATCTTCAGCCCAGGGGTACTTCCCTTTTTTCAGTATCCATTCTTGTCCTCATGTCCATGCTTCCTACTTTTCCCAGTTGGGATTCCCTAGATTATCATTAGGATCACCTCTGACTCCTTTGCTTCTCTGTCTCTGACTCTGTGCTTCTGAGAAGACTTGACTTTGGCTAATGCCATCCTGCTGTTTCCTCCATGGCTGTACATGAGTAGCTGAACCTTCTTGGAGAAAACCTACAATTGGGCCAGCTGATCTCATGTTAAAATCAGGGCCACAGATCTCAAATGAGTGCTCATCTACTTGGTATTTCTACTGCATTTCTCAACTGGGAAATGCTTTCTTTTTCTTCAAGTTACTTGACACTTTCATTAAATTTGTACTTTTCTCCTGGTTCACTCCCATTTGAGGAACTTTCCTTGTACTTCACTAAGGAAACAAAAGTCAGCTAAGAACTCCCCCTACTTCCTACCCCCCAAATCTACCAATCTGTCTCTACCTGTGCTCACACCCTCCATCTTTCCTTTTGTAACAGTGAAGTGTTAAGTGCTAATTAAAATCCAACCCATCCACTTGTGTTCTAGATCTACATCCTTTCTCAAGGACTTTGTGCTGCATTTTTCTCTTTTGTTTTCTGTATCACCATTCCTCTGAACTGAATCATTCCTGTGAGCATTCAAACATGTTGTAGTGTATTCTGTCTTAAAACATACACATATGCTCACTTGTACCACAGTAGTTTCTCTGTTCTTCACAGCAGAACTTCTTGATATTGTTTATAATGTCTCTACTTCCTCATGTCACATTTTCCTCCAGTCTGTTTCCAATTCTCCTTTTTCAGTGAAATGGCTCTTAGCACATTTACCAGGGGTCTTTGTTTCTCAATCCAGTGGTCAGCATTTTTACTTCATCTTACTGGCTCTCTCAGCAGCTTTTGATAAAACTGACCACCTTTTCTTGAAACACTTTTTCTTTTTTCCATGATACCCGCTTTTTAGTTTTGCTCCTGCCTCACTGGCAGCTGAGCCTTAGGCTCCTTTTATGGCTCTTTCTCTTCTTCTTGACCTCCAGCAGATAGCATAACCAAGGCCTTTCACATCTGTCAGTATATACTGTAGCTAGATAATCTTATCTATACAGTGATTATGTTGGAATTTTTATCTCTACCTCAGATCACTCCCCTGAACTTGTATATTCAACTGCTACTTAACCTTTCTGTTGGATGACTAGTAGACATCTGTAGGAGACACTGTTGGGAGGCCTTCTAACTCCTATCCTCTCCTTGAACACACACCTAGATAGCATATTTCAGCTTCTCTTACTGATAGGTGTGGCTGTGTGACAGATTCTGAGCTCACGGCTTGTGAGCAGAAGTGATGTATATCACTTCCAGGTTCAGCCCATTAAAACCTCCCACATATGATTATTCATACTCCTTATCTTGAAAATGGGTACTGATGAGCACAGTGACTTTTAAAGCAAAATGTTGAAGATAGATTGGCAATAGCATGGAAGGAACATGGGTCTCTGAATCACCACTTGGAGAACAGCCGCCTACCAATCAAGAATAACTGATGTGGATTTTAACTGAGCAAAAAATAAAATCTTAATATATTAAGCCATTGGATTTTGGTGATTATATATTGCAGCAGCTAGAATTACCTTAATGAATATGGTTTCCTAGCCTTACCTGCCCTCAGCAGGACTTTTGGCTCCCTTTATCTCAAACTTGCTTCTATCCCAGTCTCACCCATCTCAGTAAATTGGGTCACCATCTATCAGCTGCTTAGCACTGGAAGAGTGCCTAGCACAGATTAGGTGCTCGTAGGTACTTGTTGAATAAATGCATGTTATCCGTGATTCATTTCTTTCTCTCTTAGCCATCTAATCCGTCAGTAAGCCCTGTAAGCTCTATTTCACAATATCCATCTACTTCTTTCTACCTCTACTATAATCATCTTAGTTCAAACTTCTGCCATCTGTCAATGGCATTATTGGGCTTCCTAACTGAACTTTCTGCCTATGTTCTTTCACCCTCCAATCCAATCCTCTTATAGCAGCTAGACTGATCTTTTGAAAATGTAAATCAGATCATGTTCTTCTCCTTGTTAAAGCCCCACAGTGGTTACCCATTACACTTAGAATAAAATTCCAGTCCTAATGCTGGTCTACAGGGCCTTGTGTGACCTGGCTGCTGCTTCTCTCTCTGACCTCATTTTGTTCCAGTCACTTCTTGCTCCTAAAGCTCTGACCACAGTGGCCCCCTTCCTGTCCATGAACATACTGGGCTTGTTTCTACTTTTGGGCTTTTTTCTGGCTGTTCCTTCTTGCTGAAATGTTCTTCCCTGCTTTTCTTATGATCAGTTCCTTCTCATTGAGGTCTCACCTTAAATGTTCCCTCCCTAGAGAGGCCTTTCCTGATCATCCAACATAGAGGAGCCCCTAGCCACTTCCTGTCACAGCACTTCCTGTCTTTGTTGAAGACAAAACTGTCTTCATCATCATACTTTGAACTACTTGATGTTTTGGTGGTATACTTTATTGTCTTCCCTTTGCCCCTATGAGGGAGCTTGCTTGTCTTGTTTAATTTTCTGTTTCATCACTAGGAACAATATCTGCTATTTAGTACATGCCTAATATGTAGCTCAGAAAATTAAGAAATATACTCAAGCTTACACAGGTTCAGACTCAGTCTTTCCTATGATTTATTCTGGGCTCATACATGACTTGGTTAGCTTGTTGCCAAGATGAATACTATTGACTATTATTATTATCTTAAAGAAAATTTTTAACTTTGCAAAAGCAGTGTTTTTATTGCATACAATTTAAAAAATAAAAATAAGAGCTAAAAAATAACTGTCCAACAGCATCTCTGAGCCAATTATCATTGATATTTTGGTGTGTTTCTTTCATTCTAGTTATTTATACACATTTAAACAAAAGTGGCATCATTTTCTCACACTGGAATATTGGTCATTACTTTGTTGTAGTATTAGACTTATTCAGCAAGTGTTTTCTTAAAGGACACTTTAGCCTAACTCCAAGTATAGTGATGGGTGTTTCTTTAGGAAGGTTTTTTGGATCCACCAAGTGAGTGTAGCCTGTGGTCACAGAATCTCACCTCTGAGGCACTGGATGATGTCAGTTTATCACTTCTGTTGTCCTAGGGATGGTGTTGAAAGTCAGGTAATGCTGTGATCTCTGTGGTTAATTTTCTTGTTTTTACTTGTTTCCTGTTTTACTAAAAAGCATGACCTGTTGCAGAATTCTGTGCCCCAGTTGGTTTAGTGGTGACAAGCTAATGTTTCCTAAGGTGACTGTAGCAGCTTGCAGATTGGTAATAATGAAACCAACCTCTATTACATAAAAACAGGAATCTTAATAAAAAGCTAAACAAGAGAGGGGCACAGGGAGGGTTGCATTCTTCTTGCCTTAGGTCCTGGCAAATTTGTCATGTAGTTACTGAAGCATCAAAGACAAGACATTTGGCTGTGGCTCAGTTAGAATTTACTTTTCAAATGGTGTACATTAAAGGAATAATTATAACTAGTAGAGGGTACAGTATCAGAGGACCAGAAAAGGCCAAATCAAACTTAATATCCTGGAGGTAAAAAAAATATTTTGGATTTTTAATGATAGATCTTAGTGGACAGGGAGGAATGGGGGTGATTGGTTCAAAGCTATATATTGTTCTTGAAATTAGATGTAATAATTGGAAATTATTAATAATTGGAGATTAATAGGAGCCTTTCAGCTCATGTTGCCATGTACATACACCTCTTCTGTAGTTCTATAAAGGAATTTTCTATAAGACATGGTATGGTGGACTGAATAATGTTCCCCCAAAGATGTCCACATCCTAATCCCCCAGGGTCTGTGATTATGTTACTTTATATGGCAGAAAGGACTTTTCAGTGTGTTAAGTTAAGGATCTTGAGATAGGAAGATTATTCTGGGTGTTTAGGTTGGGTCCAGTGCAATCACAAAAGTCCTTACGGGAAGAAGCAGTCAGAGATGACGCATGGTGGAAGCAGAGATCAGAGAGGAGAGTAGATTCTGTGCTGTGCTGATAACTTTGAAGAAGAAGAAGGGGCCACAGGCCAAGGTAGCCTCTAGAAGTTGGAAAAGGCAAGGAAACAGGTTCTTCCCTCATGCCTCCGGAAGGAATACAGCTCTGTGGACCCATTTTAGACTTCCGAGCTTTAGAACTGTAAGATAAATTTGTTTCTAATTCATGGTAATTTGTTATAGCAGCCATAGGAAACGAATATATGTGGTTAATTTATAATTCAGGGGAGAATTTAAACCTTTTTGTGGTAATTCCTGTGCAGTTCTGAAAGATGAACTCCATCCTGGATACTGATTCAAACAGGTGGCCATGGTATGTGAGTTTCAGTGAACAATACAGCTGAAAGTTTCTTGAGAGGGGAAAGTTAACTGTCTTTACTCCAATTTTCCAGTGTTCTAGAGCCCCTAGTTCCACTCATATCTAGCCAACCCACTAGCTTATAGCTTTGGGTCATTTGATGCCCTGTTACTTCATTTTAATGTCAATGGAAAAGCAAACTAAGAAAAGCTATTTGGGGATAAAGTATTGAGAAACTTCCCATTAAAAAATAGTCATTAGGGAATTTGACTTACAAAAATGAAGTTATGGGATGCTTAGTAACATCAAGAATACTCTCTTTAACCCTCCCATCATTTATTCTTCATGTTACCTCCCTCTCTTCTGACCCTTATGTCCTCTTTTCAGGCACCTAGATACACAGCACCCATGTTAAAGGGACCAGGGTCTCCTGGGGAACACTTGTATAACCCTGAAGAATCACGACTTAAATGTTGAGGACTGTCTTGATGAGTTAGAACCAAGACTGGTTTTGTTTGTTTGTTTGTTTGTTTTTTATTAACAGCCTGGCTGCTATTATCTGTCCCCTTCTTTCCATGGTACAACTACTATATGTGAACTCACAGAGGACACCCTTGGCAGCTGCAGGACATAATTACCGCATTCCAGAATATCTTTTAGGCATTTGGATCTATGGCTAGCTCTTTGGATTGCTCCCCTGCTAACTAATATGTTACTGGCTTGACACAATTGACAGCCGGCTGTGCCGGTGGCTAAAGGACAGCCTCTGGGGCTGTCTCAAAATGAGGTTAATGATGGGCTAGATGAGCATTCCGGGTTTCTTAGCCATCATCTTCCTGGGAGCAGAATATGTGTGGGGCTCTGGTGTGATGACAAGGGGGTCTCCCTATGCAGTCAGATGTACCAAATGGGCCAATTATTCTTTTAGGTAGTTCATGGGGATTGTTTTGTTAATTTTGAATGTAATTAAAACAAAGCAGAGTAAAACAAAACTAGACCACTCCTGTAACCACAGAAAGCCCGGGAGAGAAAGAATACAGAAGTAAACAAAGCTGCATCTTTTCCAGGGGTGGGGTTGGGGGAGGGGACTCTCTTCAGTATGCTCTCTCATGTTCCCACACATCATTAGGACCAGACACAGGGTAATGGGGTTCAGGTTGAAGCTATAGTCTCAGACTAAAAGGGCATTTCATAGTTATTCAGATAAGCTCATTTTACAGATAAGGAGGCAAAGGTTTTGATGAAAAAAATGGTTTCTCTTGATTCTCAGTTTGTTAGAGGACTGAAAACCAGAATGTATTTCTCCCAAATTCTAATTGGGGAGGGAGAAATCTTGAGGAGTGCTGACTACTCATTGGGTTAGAAGATTCTCAACCACGTATTGAGCATCTTGTGGGCAGGAATTATGCTTGTTTGTGTCTGCATCTTAGCAATAGGTACCTGGATAATAGAAGGTGTTCAGCAAATATTTGTTGAGTGAATGAGTGAGTAGATAATTAAATGAATGCTCCACCAGTAATGTAGGGAGGTAGGAAAGTTGAAAGCTTCAGCATTCAGAAACCGGAATGACTGGAGTGCCTGGGTGGCTCAGTCAGTGAACTGTCTGCCTTCAGCTCAGGTCATGATCCTCAGGGTCCTGGGGTCAGTCCTGGAGTTGTGCCCTGCATTGGATTCCCTGTTCAGTGGGGAGTCTGTTTCTCCCTCTTCTTCTACCCCTGGCTTGGCTTGCTCTCTCTCTCTCTCTCTCACTCTTCCTTTCAAATAAATAAATACAATCTTAATATAAAAAAAAGAAACCAAATGGACTTCTGAAGCATGAGATTGGCTTTATTGTTATTGCTTTGTTTATTTTTTCTTAACTTTCATCAATCTTACAATCATACTAGAAACAACCCATGAAGCCCATGATTATCTCTGTAGAGCTGTGCTATCCTGTGTAGTAGACAATAGCCACATGTGGCTATTGAACACTTGAAATATGTCTAGTTTGAGTTGAGATTGCTGTAAGTGTACATACACAATTTCAAAGGCAGTGCAAGGAAAGGGGTATAGCATGTCTTGTTAATCATTTTAAAAATCTTGATTATATGTAAAAATAATGTTTTGGATATATTGGGTTAAATATATTATTACAGTTAATTTATTTTAAAAGCCTTTTCTAATGTGGCTACAAGTGACTTGCATTTGTGGTTTGCGTTTTATTTCTGTTGGACAGCACTACTGTATAGCACTCATTTTTGTGTTTGCTGGACAAGTAAGTTCTAAGACTGAATTAAGCAGCGGTTCTCAATCAATAAATATCCAAAGAATTACTACCAAGAGTAACATTTAGCAAAGATATGCCTTCTGAAGGTAGTGCCCCACATTTTAGCATGGTTAATTCCTCATCCTTTTAGTCTCTGCTTAGATATTAACCTCCTCAAAAGCAGTTCCAGATCAGTTTCAGCTGTTAGTCTCTATTTTAGACCCTTGTTTATCTTTTCATGTCACTTATTCTAATGTGCAATTATTTTTATTGTATATTATTAAATAATATAAGCTTCATAGGAGGAGGAAGAGGTTGCTCTTGTTCATCTCGGTGTCCCAGTCATTTAGCCTTAGACCTAGAGGATTAAGTCTCTATTTCTATTTGTTGAATGAGTGAATGAAAAAACTGGTTTGCCTGTGAACATAGCAGTTGAAATTATCTTTCACCTCCAGAAATGGCTACTGTTTCATACAGGCAATGGGTGTTACTAAGAGTGAATCTGTTTCTGTGATTGCATTTCATGAGACTGGTTTGGAGAAGGAATAGAGAAGGCAGTGCAAGTCCTTGTTGGTCTGAGGTCACATCTGTGAAGAAATGGCTGGATTGGGCTAAATGGGAAAACAAAGTTTGCTGCACTAGAGTTCATCTCCATGCACAAAATCAAAAAGCTGCTTAAAAATCTCACCTAAAACCCCAGGCTTCACTACTACTTTTAAGTCGAGGAGGTCCCCAGTGAATCAGGTGACCAGAATATTTTTGTGCTGCATTTAGTACATTTAACAGAATCACTGTTTTGAAGGGCACAGCAGTATTAGTAGTCCTTTGCCTAATTTAAACAAAATTTATTTTCTGTTCCCTCTTAAAATGTGGTACAAAATACTTTCATAAGTGAAAGGGAATGAAATGCATTTTACCTTGAGAATTATATCTGAGAATTTCTTAATAAAGTTTGAAATGGAGGGAGCCACCTGTAGTTTTGCAAAATGGGAAACAACAGAGTAAGGCAGGGAATGTTTCCGGGTAATCTGGAGGGTGGTGCAGGGTGCTCCCATTTGGTTTCTTTTTACAGGTGTTGGCTTTTTGGAGAAAACAGATGGGTCCTTTGAAGATGACGTTTTTGGCCGAGTTCAGGATGTTGTAGGCAGGATTTGGTAATAGTGGGTGACTGAGCAGCATCAGTATGTTCAGCTCTAGGTTGTTTGGCTGGCTGTTACCCACTTTTGTCTCCTGTTGACATCACACTTACAGGTGTCACATGGCCCTTTCCTGTTGCTCCTGGCTGCAATGAGACCTAAAGGCAGTTGCTTCCAGGGGCAGCAGCTATGGAGCCAAACTCTTGTCACTACCCTGTTTATGTGTGGAAGCAGCTTCTATGAGAGTCAAACCAGAGGTGAGATAGACCAGCCTCTAGGTTTCTTCTCAGGGAGTGTCAGCTCGTTTTAACCCAGACTGGTTGAAAGTTAATATCTCATCATAATAACTTGCACAGCCATCCAACACTAGGTTAGTATGAACTCCAATAGAATTTCATATTGCTTAAAATAAGGATGCTGTGAGTTTTGCTCATGTGCATACAGAAAAAAAACAGAAAAAAAAAAAAAAGATGAAGAGATGAAGCTGCAGATCCCTGGGCCAGTTGTCAGAGAAAAAGCCTTGATGCTAGCAATTGGAGCTAAGCACCCCCCTCCCTTTTTTTGTTCTTTTAAAGTGAAGGTAGGTTTGAGCAGAGAAAATCCTTTTGTGCTGAGTGATTCCATCGGGAGAGAGGTGGATACTTTTGAATATAAATGAATGTTAGTGAGTTGGAGAATTAAGATTCTCCTTCATCTGTGTATTATGGGCTTCATGTATGATGAGCATGCGTGTTTCTAGATTAACCCCAGCCTGCCAGGGCTTGCTTAGTGGTATTATTATTAATAGCATCTTTGATCCCAGCATGTGTTTACCATACCTTTCCGGGGGGTATCTCTTCTTATTGATGATGGGGCCCTGCTTAAGCAGATGGGGACATCTTAGCAGGAAAACAGGCAGACTTTTCAGTCTACAGAGACTTTGGATCCCTTGTCATGGGGAGTGGGAGACAGGGTGGGGAGTTTTGGGTGTGAAGGTGGTAAAGTACGGAGGAATAGGTAATTCTTAAGATTATTCTACAGCAGGTTTAGTGTTCAGTTTTGAAAACAACTAATTTGGAAATTGAATATGAAGATAATCTGGATAAGAGTATAAGCATGGAGAGAAGAGGGTAGTAGACACAGGAATATGTTTTGGAGAGGGAGAAGGAGACAGGGACAGGGAAAGAGAAGAAAGAAAGGTTTGGTAGGAAGGACATTAGTGGAACGGGAGTTTATGTGATAGAAGGAGTGTGGGGATGAATTTGCTCATGGTCTACCCCTCTCCCTGTACTGCTTATTTTCTTAGTGGCTTGTATGGGAAAATGGGAGATTGGCATGGGAAAAATTCTTGAGGACACTAAAGAACATTTTCTCCCTTTCTTTATCCTTTTCCTTTCTCTTCTCTTTTGCTTCCTTTGCTTTTTTCCCTTTACATCCTAGGTCACACATTTTGGTGAAGTTTTGCATGGGTGTCAAGAATGCCTGTTTAGCTTTGGGCAAGTCTCTTAGAGCCCCTGCTTCAGAGAGTCTTCATCAGCATGGAAGAAATGAATCATGTGCACGAGATTCAGCAGTGAAAAGCAACTCAGAATGCAGATTATTTTGTGGTTAAACTCTCTGTATGGAATAATCATTGACAAACAGAATTATAAGAAATGAAATGCATTTTAAAATGTATAATAAAATAGCAAAAGTTTAGTGATTGTTCTCTTTCCTTCCTAGTCATTTCATGATTATTGCTCGACTAATATCTTGGAAGTGAAGCAGCCGGGAAAGGTGTGAGGTCTGATCCCCTGATGTAGGGCTCAGGGAAGATTTTTTTTTTTTTTTTCCTGAGAAAAAAGGCTAAATGGGTTTATTCACAGCAATGTAAACAAGAACATTACATGTTACTACTCAACATTGCTGTATTTCAGAAATAATAAACTTCCACAGACCACTCTTTGAAGAATCATCTCTCTTGGCTTTTTTCCCATGGTGGTCTTGACATCTGGTTACAAGGGATATAAAGAAGGGTGGATTAAATTAATCAACTGACCAACCAACCAAAATAAAGATATACAGAGGTTTTGAGTGCACTATGAAATGCATCTAGTGTTATGTGAGTTGTGAAGTGTACCACTAATACATTCTCACTTCTTTCATGGTTGAGAAGTATACCCTACCATCATCCTAGGCTTTGCAGAAGTTCCAGGTGGTAGAGGTTGACAAGATCTCCCTGTGCACTTAGACAAGGGCAGGGTGTCCCTTTGCTCACTGGAGCAGATGGCTTTGCACAAGCTCTTTAGGACAGCCCATCTCTGGTTTCCAGCTCAGATCACTGAACTGGAAACATGCCTGTCCACAGAGATGCTCACCTTAGACAGCAGTCAGCTGTCTTTATGCCTTTACATCTCTCCTCCTTTCTGATGTTTCCCCTTGAAATGAGGCTTCTTAGTGGCCTGATATTTGAAGCAGATGGACTGGTAATTGCCTGGACTCGCCAAGCAGTAGGCCTTCTGCTTTTTTTTTATTTTTGTGACCATCTTTATCTGTAAAATGAATGTCAATGTGTATACCAGTTGTTGGCCTGACCATGTGAAGAAAAGATGGCAGAGGTTATGAGAATATGTGATTGGTAATGCTTTTGTGGGGCAGGCCAAGAAGTGCTAAAATCTCTCAGATATTTCAACATTTCAGACTATGGGGACCATATTTACAAACACCTTTGCACAAATAGGAAGACTTTTTCCTTGGGAGAGAGGTCAGTGATGAGGAAGCAGTGTTCATTTTGAGCATGATAATGCTTCATTGACATGAAAAAGCTATTGGGATTCTTGGTTTTTCTCCTCCCTACCTCCTGCCCACCTGCAGGTCCTGCTGCAAATCCCCTTGTAATTATCCCCACCACTGAAGCCTGGAAGGCTCACCTCCCAAAACAGGGGATCTTAGAAGGGCTAAATGTCTCCCACCACACAAATATTCTTTTGTTTGAAGAGGAAGTTTGCTCATCCAAAGATTATGTTCTCCTGTGGCTGTGCCATGATCGGAAGGGAAAGAGGTTTTCATGTTCCCTGTGGCTGACTGTTGGGGAAAACATTGTAATGTCAGGGTTTAGGTTGGCAAGGTAGGAGTCACAGAAGCTTTTGAGGTGGTCTCTTTGCCATTGCATGGTAATATAGCCATTTTCCGGGATTAGAGAAGATGGGGGAGGAAGACAAGCTGCATAAGGGATGCTGTCACATTATGTGTGATTTCTCTGGTCTTTGAAAATCTTCCTGGTTTAGTGGGATGTGTGATCTAGGCAAATTGGTCTCCGAGGAGAAAAATGGCACTTGGAACCTAGTCTGTTCCCAGTTCAGTGTTCCATGTGGATACTACTGACCTAATGTAATTTTTTTTAGACCTACCCATTAGGAGCATCAGAATTAGGATCACGGTGCCCACTGGTTCTGCTTGATTAGATATTAGTGCTTAGATAACCTGAAAGAAGTGCTTTTAGCCAGCGGCTTTTATTTTTTATTTTTATTTTATTAAAAGTTTTTATTTTAATTGCAGTTTGTTAATAGGCAGAGTTACATTAATTTCAGGTGTACAATATAGTGATTCAGCACTTCCATATATCACCCAGGGCTCATCATGACAGGTGTCCTCCTTAATCCCTATCACCTATTTAACCCAAATCCCCTTACCCACCTCCCCTCTGGTAACCACCAGTTTGTTCTCTGTGATTTAAAGTCTGTTTCTTGCTGCACCTGGGTGACTCAGTGGGTTAAGTGTCTGCCTTCGGCTCAGGTCATAATCTCAGGATCCTGGCATTGAGTTCCATGTCGTCTGGCTCTCTCCTCAGTGGGGAGTCTGCCTCTCCCTCTGCTCCTCTACCTCTCTGTGCTCTGTTTCTCTGTCTCTCTCTCTCTTTCAAATACATAAATAAAATCTTTAAAAAAAAATCTGTTTCTTGATTTGCCTCTTTCCTTTTCTACTTTGCTTGTTTGTTTTATTTCTTAAATTCAACATCTGAGTGAAATAATATTAACCAAAAGCTTTTGAAAACAACAAAATGATTAGTGGAAAATGACTAAATGTATACTTTGATGTAGATTAAACACAGTTTACACATAAATAATTTAATGATAAATCCTTGGCAGGTTACAAGTGAGTTATAACTATAGTGTTGTCAATAACCAAGGCCTCTTCCCTACAGTTTTGGTAAGATGATAGCCAAGAGTAGTCTAGGGCTGGATCTACCTTGTAGGAAGTCCAATGTCTGTGGGTATGCTCCTAGGTACCTTGAGGGTGTCAGGTCTGATGATCAGGCCCAGGCACGTTAAGTACACCGTCAGCCAGGACAGATAGAGAGCTCTTTGATTTTGCCTGGCATTTAACCAAATATGGTCTCAAGTTGGATTTGTTTCTTAGGCATTTCAGGATCTAGGGGTTTGTTTCTGGGTCTGTGATGGTCTTGGGTCAAACTGAGGGATGATAAATATATTGTAAGTGTGTCTCTTTTACCTTGCCCAGTCATGGCAAACATAGCTAATTGATCATGGCCTACTTGGCCTTAAGCCCAGAGGCCACTGCATGGTTCCTAGGCAGCCCTGAGAGTTGGTCTGGGAGATGCAGCCCGTTGGTAATCTGTGACCCATCGCATCCTATTGCTTGAATTGATAACGTCATTTCAGGACTTCTTAGAAGTCCTGTCTCCAGTGCTTTAAGTTCAGTTCTTAAGGGGCAAGCTCAGGCTAGTTCACATGGGGTTGGTGCAGTTTCTAGTCCTTATAACTGTTCAATAAATTTACATTATATAAAAATGAATATTAGTATGGTGGAGTGGAAAGAGAATGGTGCTGTTTGTTTTGATCTTGGATCCTGGCTATTTTATTTACTAGTGATGTGACCTTTGACAACGATCTCTTAGAGCCTTGGGCTTTTATGTGTAAAATGGAGAGAACAAGATTCAACTTTCAAGAGTATTGTGAGAATAAGAGGTAATATAAATAAATAGCTTGGCATATTTTCTGATACTTAAAAAAATTTTTTTTATTATGTTCTGTTAGTCACCATACAGTATGTTGTTAGTTTTGGATATAGTTCTGATACATTTTAAGCATTAGCCATTATTAGTGCTAATGTAGGGGGAGATTAGTGTAGTGCCTGGCAGGCAATAGATATTCACTAAATGTCACTTTCTTTTTACCCTGTTTATTTCCTTTGTAGGAGTTATCACAGATTGTAATTATTTTTTGTATGTGTGTTTGTTTATTTCTTGGATCATCTCTACTAGAAAATAAGGTCCATCAGGAGGTTTGTCAGTTTTGTTCACTGTTATACCTCTAGAACATAGCATCGTGCATCGTGCCTGACACATGTTGTCACTCAGTAGGTATTTGTTGAAACACTAAATGTGCTTGATTTATTTTCTTAGTAAAATAGCAATATGCAAGAGACATGTGATGCTGTTCTCTATCATGAATGTCCCTTCAAAGGCTTGCCAAGAGGCTACATGAAAATGCTGTCTACTTGGCATTTTATGGAGGGGAGGGGTTAATAGGTGTCTGGGGTTTTATATCAGGAATGAGTTTCCTTGGGATTGGAGGCTGCTTACAGTCCTTTCTCCCCTTCCCAGGGGGACTGTTTTATGGGTCTCACTTCAGCAATCCAGACTGTAATGGAGCTGTCTTACCCACAGTTGGACTTGGCAGAGCTTTATGGTTGAAGGATTTCAACCATGTATAAGGTGGGCACATGTGGCTATTGACCCCTGGGAATGGGGCTTGTCCAAATTATGGTAAGCTGACAGTGTGAAATACACCCCAGATTTTGAAGACCAGATATAAAAAAAGTGGAAAATATTTCATTAACAATTTTAATATCAACTACCTATTGAAATGATAGTTATGTTGAGTTAAGTAATATCTATTTTTAAAATAAGTTTTACCTTTTCTTTTTACTTTTTAAAATGTGGCACCAGAAAATTTGGAAATGATATATGAAGTTCACATTTTTGCTTTCATTATATTTCCCTTGGCCAGTGTTGCTAGAAGGGAATTCAGTTTTGGGTCAGGGTAGAGAACAATAGACTAGATGTCCAAAGAGCTGTTCTCAGTCCTATTTCTGCACTAATTCAGGATGTGACCTTGAACAAGCCATCTAACCATTCTGTACCTTAGAGCTTTATGGAAAATGCTTTTCAGAGGCTTTGATAACTAAGAAGGGAAAAACAGTGTTAGAGAACTATATAATTACAAGATCCTAATTGTCTTATTTTCATTCCTAAAGCCACTTTGGGCATATCTGGGGTACAGGCAGACATACCTCCTGATTCTGGAAAGAATACACCGAGGGTACTTTCTATCTGCACGAGGCTCACTCTTTGCTGGAGGAATACAGGGTGCAAAAAGCAAGGCAGGAAGTTCTGGCTTTTGTGAATAGTTTGGATGATAATTAGGACTTTCTAGTCAAGCTGAACTTCCTTAAAGAAATTACAATTTTTATGAAACAGACTGACTCACTGTAAAAGTTTCATCCTTAGTGCCAACACTCCATTTTATGAAGCCAGTACTATTTTCAGTTGTGTCAGACTCATTCAGAAAAACAACAAGGTCAATATTTGGACACAGTGGGTATACGGAATGACTTGTTTGACCTGGGAAACACAGACCTTTCTGCTATGTCAGAGATCTGGGAAACTTCCTCTTCCACAATCCCTGCTGAGAAGGAATCAGAACTCTGATGATGATGTTTGTCTAATTGAGACTGTGTCTATTTAATTTAGATTGTGTCTTTCTAATTTATATTATGAGCCCTCTCAATTGAAATTAAGTCTCTCTTAATGTTTTGTATGGTATCCAGTGTGTTTTCTGTGCTTAGGTAATATGAACAATAAGAAACATCTTAAAATATTGATGTATTTTTATTACTGTGAAGGTTCTTTGGAGGAAAATCTTCAGAAGCTTTGGACTTTTGAGTGTGTATAGTCGGCAAACATTTTAGGAAGAAGTAGACAATTCAGGGACCTGCTATTTATAAATACCTGGATGATGGGATATTTTCATTTTAAAAATCTAGCTATATGACATTAGGTAGACATGGTTTTATGCTACATTTTTTTCACTTCCCTATACAATTACAAAGTTGTTACATTGAGTATATCTGTCTTCTGGTAGATAAAACTCAGATCCCTACAGTTGTATGCATTTCCGTTCCCTGTGAGTGTACAGAAAAACTTCAGGCTGCATTTGGATGTATTATTTAATTCCCTTTTTTTTTCTTTCCTCTAGTAGAAAAGAACAAGCATGGCTCTGGAGTCCACTAGTATTAGAATCTGGGCTCTACTACACAATTTGATGATCTTGGGCAAATTATTTAATTTCTTCAGGTCTCAGTTTCCTTACCCTACTTTAGAGTAAGGTATATCCTGCTTTTTTAGTTGTTTGAGGATTGAATTGGGTTGCCATTATAAAATGCTTAGAAATTAGTGATAGGCTTTCTCATAAAGAGCTAAATTAAAAAGACATATTTGACTTTTTGCAACTCATAGATTATGGTAGATTGCATTTACTCAGGACTTTTTTTCCTCTAAGGATATTTTGCAATTTTTATTATCTCTATAAAATATTTATGCATTTATAATTTTTCATGCCTATTTTGCCAAAGGGGGAAACTGAGTCACTTGAAGATTGAGAGTCCAGTTGTTCTTCATTTAGGCTGCCATGTCCTTTTGTCAGAGTAAAGTATGAAAATGCTGACCTTTCCTTGCCAGTGGAGAATCCACTCAGCGCTATTTACTGTAACATTCCCCAAGAGAAAAAGGAGGCCCAGTGCCCAGATCAGCCCTTGACTGATTAATGAGCATCAGTGTGTGCCAGGCATTGAGAAGGGTTCAGAGAAGACAGAGAAGGTCCCTGTCCTCAAATAATTTGACAGCTAATGGGTAAGTCAAGGGCACATAAATACACATGAAAACAAGACTAAAGCATATTGACATATATGGGATTCCTGCTATGTGCAAAGGCATATGTTAATGCCTTCTGATTGGCAGAGCAATGAGGGATATACAGGTTTAACAGAAGAGAGAGTTTGCTGACTGCTGTAGGAGTCAGGAAAGTTTTCTTTGGGATAATCAAAGGCAATGGTCCTGAACTCTTATTGGACCCCACTTCCTGAGATTTGGATTCAGCATGTCTGGGACAGGACCTGAGATTCTGCATTTCTAACATGCTCCCTAGTGATGCTGATGCTGCTGACCTTCAGGTCACATTGAGCTGGGAGACTAAGATGAGCTGAATCTAGCTCTGGGAGGAGAAATTAGGAGGGCACACCAAGGAGGATGTGTGTGCCCTTCTTGGTGTGCCCAATTTTGCCTGTATATTTTTGGCTTTTGCCTTCCTCATGCCTTTCACCTGGAGTGCCCCTTCATTGTGGTTGGCCAGTGTCACTTGACATTACCAAATGGTGAAGCAATGTGCTGCATGTGCTCTTTATTCAGAAAGAGAAAATTTCCACCTTTCCTATATGGCCTTGCAACCCTGTGTTCTCTTTCTCAAAATATTTGCATTTGAATACTAGCTCTGACTCTCTACTCTCCTCCTGTCCACTTCCCTCCCCCTCCACTCTTATTTTGGCAGCAGTGAAGTTCTTGGGCTTCCCAATTGAAATAACTTTAAAAAGGCTTAAAGACAATCCCACAAATTATAGTTACTGGTATTTACTCAAGTAAAACCCAGTGTCCTGTTGCTTTGTTGACAGCAGGGTCCAGTTGGGTTAGTAGGGGCTGGTAGAGTTAAAAAGAGGACCTGGTTGAGTTGCCTCACCATGGGAGGAGAGAGGTATGCACAATCAGATATTTAACACTCCTCAGCAATTATGGGAGTTTGCATTCTCTCCCTGGCAGGAACATAGCCCTTTACAGCAGTGTTTCAAGTTTGCTTCCAATGCTATCTGATAGAAGTGCTTTTATCCCCTGAAGATACAGTACAAAATACAAATCATCATGGGTTTTATCTCAGCTGGAGCTGCTGCTTCTCCAAATACATTTACTCTGTGCAACTGTCCATCAGACCCATTTTTCATCCTTCATCCCTTTACTTTACGATGGCTGGGTTTAAGGCATTTCTTCTGTTCTTTGTTCCTTTAGCTCAGCGAAGTAAACAGCAGGATTGATCTTACACTGCATTTTGGTATTGTTCCAAGTGCTCATCAATAGACACGGCTGGGAATGCACTGACTGGAAAGGAAGGGCAGATGGAAATGCACTTCTTGTTCTTTGTGCCTTTTAGTGTGCAGCGGAATGTCCCTAATCTGAGGGCTGCTCCACTGGCAACTGATCGACATGCAAATTCATCATCAGGTGATGACTCCCATATTAGTTCTAAGAGAAGTACTTAAAGCTATCAGGGAGTAAAAGTGAGAAAAAAGAAAAGAGATAATGAAAAGGTGAATTAATTAATTAATTTTGCATTCTCAGTAAATCTGTGAAACTGGAAAAGAAAATGGCAGAACTATGGAAAATGGCCTTTTAAGACAACCTTGCTAAGGCAGTGCTGGTTTAGATCCTTCGGCACTGGGCAAAAAGAATGTGTCTGGATTGATCTGTGATAGACAAGTAAATGTTTCTTTGATGCTCTTGAAACGAAATATCCTTGATTGATCTTTTACTGGCTAAACAATATTAAACAGATGTAAAGGATTTAAAAACTAGCAACTGAGACTTTAGCAATAGTGACATAGTGGGTGGACGGCAGATACCTTCTGAAATAAGGAGAGATTAGGTAGCAAAATCAAGTTCACATTGGTGCATTCTGATCTACTGTTGGCTGAGCTCTTCAAAAAATGTGGATGGTTCTCGTGCAAATGAGTGTACTTATGTAAATAAGTTCCCATTTATTTTCAACATCAGTTTACATTAAAACCATTTTAAACCATATTTCAACCAGTTACTTTTAAATTCACATTTTTAGTTATATGTGACCTTCCTTTTTTTCAAATAGTTCAGGTCTCTGGAAAATAATGATTTGTGTTTGTCTATGAGCTTCTGAAGGAAATGATCTTTTTTTTTTTTTTTTTAAATTCAGCTTTGTTTTCCTAGTCCATAACACAGAGCAAATGCTCATAAATGTTTATTGAGTGAATGTTTGAATGAATAAATAGATAGATGAATTAAAAGATCTCTTGGTTTAAATGACCTTGGCCAAAGGTATTTATCATAGAGCTAGAAATGAGATCAAGAATTCAGCCCTCTACCCTCAGCTTATCCTGAAACTTCCAGGCATCTGTGTTGTCCCCCAACTACCGGAGTGGTGGGATTATTTTGGGACTCCTGGTTCACCCTTAGTCCACTTTCTCTGAGAACTGCTTGCAGTTGCAGTTGCCTTTGTTGAAAGGAACTACTAGGAACTGGGATATTAAGAGTCCAAGTCAGTTGATAGTGGGACAGAACACAATGGCATTCCTGTGGGAGTAGCTGAATCAGGTTAATAATGAAGAGTAGAATGAATGCCTAAGGGTAACTGCTGATGTGGGGTCCTGAGAACCACTTTGAATCTAAAACTACTGATTGTGTCCAGCTCACTTCTCACACTATTCATTCTACTCTACTTCCTGCCCTCAGATTTTTGGACAGCTCTGTTTTTCTAATGTTTACCCCTTTTCCCTCCAGCTCTATAACTTTAATTGAGCTAATTTAATGATTTCTTGCAGCAAAATTTTCTTCAGATTTCTAAATAAAGTATCTGGGCAGTCACAATCAAATTGGAAAAAACATAGAGGGGTTATGTTTAGTGGAAATGCATCTGTGTTCCTTGAGTTGCTCCCTGCTACTTTCCTCCTTATTGAAGGGGAAAAGGGTTTTTGTGAAGCTATAGCCTAGAAAATAACTTCTCTTCTATATTAGGAAATAAGATGGGAGGAGAATTATCAAGTAAGAAACTCAAGAAGCATTAAATTTTAGAGCTGAAAAGCAACAGAAGTTTCTACTTTATTAGAGTCTCTAAAAACTCACATCCTGGCTCCTGGAATGGTAGCTGTTCTCATTCAGTGCTATTGATGACTTGGTTCCTCTGGTCTGGAAAGTACTGTTGTCAGTGACTGCATAGCATGAACAACATTAAGTCATGTGGAAACTGTGAGTACATGGCCATGTCCAAGGGAGAAAATAGCCAGATGATTAATGTGTGAAGTCCAGACTTGGTCAAAATCTTTCTTCTATTGATAGCACTATTTCTACAAACCTGGCTAAGAGCATGCTCTTTTGGGCTTGTTAATTCTTCTGGGCTTAATGACCCCCATATTACTATCTCTTCTATATTGCTTAGGTTAGAGACTAAGCTGCTGTATCAAAGATACACCTATGTCTAGTGGATTAACCATGATAGAAATTTACTTCTCTCAAACACAACAGGCAGAGATCCAGGGCTTGGTAGAGTGCCTTTGCATCTTTAGTGTGTGGTTTTGGTCTCTGGCTCCAAATCTCATGCCATTTCTGGCCAGTGTGAGGGGGAAGGGAGGGAGGAGAGGCAAGAAGAGTGCATGCCCATTTTTCTTAAGGACATACCCTAGAGTTAGCATATATCACTTCCATTTACCTATCACTAGCAGAACACTAGCCACACTTAATTGTAATAATGTCTGGGAAATACATTATTTTGCTGGACAGCAGAGTTTTATTATATTTCTTAAGTTTTTTTTTATTTGAGTATAGTTGTCTCACAGTTTTAAATTAGTTTTAAGTGTACAACACAGTGATTCAACATCTCTGTGTTATGCTATGCCCACTATATGTGTAGGTACCATCTGTCACCATACAGTGCTATTGTAGTATCATTGATTCTGTTCTTATACTGTACCTTTTATTTTCATCACTTATTCATCCAAAAGTAGAATCCTGTGTTTCTTACTCTCCATCACCCATTCTGTCCATCCCTTTGCCTCCTTCTGGCAACCATCAGTTTGTTCTCTGTATTTATAGGTCTGATTCTGCATTTTGTTTGCTTGTTTGTTTATTTGTTTATTAGATTCCACATGAGTGAAATCATAAGGTACTTGTCTTTCTCAATCTTTTTTATTTCACTTAACATAATACCCTGTAGGTCCATCCATGTCACAAATGATGAGATCTCATCCTTTCTTATGGCTGAGTAATAAGCCATTATATATACACCACACCTTCCTTATCCATTCCTCTATCAATGGATGCTTAGGTTGCTTCCATATCTTGTCTGTTGTAAATAAAGTGCAGTAAACATAGAGATGCATAGATCTTTTCAAATAAGTGTTGTCATTTTCTTTGGGTAAATATTCAGTAGTAGAATATTTGATTATATGGTATTTCTATTTTTGATTTTTTCAGGAGCCTCCATACTGTTTTCCACAATAGCTGTACCCACTGTGGAATTTACATTCCCACCAAGAGTGTACAAGAGTTACTTTTCCGGGACATCTGGATGGCTCAGTTGGTTAAGCAGCTGCCTTGGGCTCAGGTCATGATCCCAGGGTCTTGGGATTGAGTCCTGAATTGGGCTCCTTGCTCAGTGGGGAGCCTGCTTCTCCTCTGCCTGCCACTCGCCCTCCTTGTGCTCTCTGACAAATAAATAAAATCTTTTTTGAAAAAGTTCCTTTTCCTCCACATCCTTGCCAACACTTGTTATTTCCCATCATTTTGATTTTAGCCATTCCAACAGATGTGAGGTGATATTTCATTGTGGTTTTGACTTGCATTTCTCTGTTGATTAGTGATATTGAGCATCTTTTCATGTGTCTGCTGGCCATCTGCATGTCATCTTTGCAAAAATATTTTTTCAGGTACTCTGCCCATTTTTTAATCAGCTTGTTTGTTTATTTATTTATTTATTTATTTATTTATTTATTTTGGGGGTGTTGAGTCCCAGAAGTTATTTATATACTTTGGATGTTAACCCCTTACTGGCTATATCATTTGCAAATATATTTTTCCATTCAGTAGGTTTCCTTGTTGTTTTGTTGATGATTTCCTTTGCTGTACAAAAGCTTTTTATTTTGCTGTAGTTCTAGCATTTTATTTTTGCTTTTATTTCCCTTGCCTTAGGAGACCTATCTAGAAAAATGTTTCTATGACCCCTGTCAAAGAAACTAATGCTTATTTTCTCTTCTAGACTTTTTATGGTCTGAGGTCTCATTTTTAGGTCTTTAATCCATTTTGAGTTTATTTTTGTGTATGGTTTTAGAAAATGGCCAGTTTCATTCTTTTGCATGTAGTGGTCTAGTTTCCCCAATACCATTTATTAAGAAGAAACTGTCTTCCCCCATTGTATATTCTTGGCCTCCTCTATTATTAAATAAAAATGGGTATTGACAGATAATTAACAGTGTTTATCACATTCCTCAAACCCACTCCTTCCCCTTAGCCTACATGCTCCAAATGCATTCAGTAGGGGAATATAAACCTTTTCTTAGAAGGGCATAGGGGAACTGAGCTGGAGATAAGTCTAATCAATAAAGTTCTATAGAAATCTGTAGAGAGAAAGACCACTCAGAGGTGTTTATATTTGTTGTGAGTGATCTCTCTACCTTCTTTGTGTGTTGGTCAGTTAGTCATGGACCTGTGTGAGTGTCCAGTGCTACCACCAGCTGACATAGGAACATTCTCTGACTTCTCAGAAATTATTATCCCACCTCTGCTTGAATCCCTAATCTAAGGTATATTTTGTGCTTCCAAGTATAGAGATTTACACTAGTTTTACCAAGTATAGAGATAACACTTTGAAAATTCCTATTTTACTAAGCTATTTTACACTCTCATCAGACTCAAGAAACAAGAGGAGAGAGAACAAGATAATGGAAAGTGTTTACTAATTATTTATCATGAGATTTAGGTATAAAATATAGATTGTTGGTTTACACATAAAATTGTGTGTGGCATACACTGAATGTAAAAGATTTAAAAATATTTAGACATTTATGGGTGGAACAAGTCTCCTACTCTTGACAAAATGACCTTAGATTCTTCAGAAAAATGTTGTTTATTTAAAATATACAATTTTAAGAGGATCTTGATTTCTCATGGTGTGGTTTCTCATTCTTCCAAATCTCCCTGGTATCCTGTCTATACAGCACATGTTATTTTCTATCTTCAGGTATACTGTGTCTTTTTTTCTTCAAGTATATGTCTTATCTCTTTCATTTGACTAAATCTCCAAGAAGAGTATCCATTTATAATTGTCTCCTGTTCCTCTCAGCAGCCAAACACTAATCCTTCAGTACAGCAAATACACTATAAATACTGGTGGATGAATGAAGTCAGCACACAGGGATTTAGGCCCAATCACATTGCAGCTCAAACATCACTTCCTCAGAGAAGCCTTCCCTGACCACCCTGTCTAGAACGGCATGTTGATCACCTTGCCCTGGGCTAATTTTCTTCATAGTACTTACTGCTGCCCAACATGACTTTCATCTTTGAGTTTAACTGTTAATGTCTGTGTGCTGCTCTCGAGACAACAATCCATGAGATTAAGAGAGTTTCTTTTGTGCACAGCTATATTCTCAGCTTTTAGAACAGTGCCTGGTTTAGTGATACTTACTGGAAAAAATAATGAATGGTGATAATTCTATAAGGACAATTTTATTCATCAAAATTATTTTGCAAAGTTTCATAAGCATATTTCAATTTAAAAAGAAAAAACAACTTTGATCAGGCACTTGGGACAGGGCTTGAGAGACCCAAGAATCTTCTCAGATAGTTGAACTGGCTTCTGAAGAGAGTTCTATTTGTTGAAGATTTCAGCATTTGTTAATAAAAGAATGAGTTGGATGATACAAGTTCAGGGGTATAAGCTGGGGCATAGTTGAATTTTTCTGCATAATAAAGGGACTCCTGAGAGTAATCTGAAAGGAGAAAGGACTAACTAGGGAGGCTGGTTGCTAGGTCACAGAAGAGAGAGAAGGCCTGTTACAACTGAGGAGAGGTTTGTGGAAAATAAAACACCTAATACAGATTTCAGTAGAATGCTATCTGTAACCCTATACAGCACCTCCATGAGGTCTTCCTGCTATTTTTCATAAATAAAACAAACATCCCCAGTGCTTGTAATTACTTTTTTTAATGGACACTAGTAAGGGGGCTGAGATAAACTTTTGGATGTGGGTAGATTCAAGGAAGATAGTAGCCCTGGCTAAAGGAATGGGAAGTGTCTGACAGTTGTCTGAGTTAAATTAACATACCCTAAAGGGAGACAATTCATCATATGTGTGTGCTGCTTCCCCTATTATACTGTAAGTTCCCAAGAGTCATGGCATAGATCTCCAGCTTTCTTTGAAGATCTCACAAGAGATGATATAATGGGCGTATGAATAATGATCATTTAGTGAATGCCACCTGTATCAATCAGGTCCTGCTACATAACAACCAGTGGCATTTGCAGTAAGCATTTATCTTTCACATAACTGCAGATGGATTTGAGAGGCACTGATCTAGGCTGAGCTTGGTGAGTGACTGCTATCACTTGCAGGTCTAGCTAGGCTTGGGTCTTCACTGAGGCATGGGCTTTGGTCTGCTCCATGTAGACTTATTTGGGGGTTCAGACTGAAGGGGTGGCATTTACCTAAAGGGAAGCTCTTTATATTATGATTGCAGAGTCACAAGAAACAAACAAAACATAGGATGCCTATTAAAGATTAGACAAATTTACCCACGGCCCATTGGCTAAAGCATCACAAGCTAGGACCCAAGTTAAGTAATGCCCCTGCTTTGTATAGAATAAACAGCAAAGGCTGTGGATACAGGTGGAGTGAAGAATTAGGATCAGCAATTCAGTCTGCTGCATTAACCAACCAACTGACAAATCCTATGTGATATTGAGAAGCTGGGCCTGAGAGTGAGTTCATTCCCAGCAGATGTTGGTGTGGGTGTGAGTAGAAGGCCTTTGGGGGAGTTTTTATTTTTTCTCTTTGCCAAAGGGGCCATTAAAGTTAAAAACTTCATTTTTGTAATAGAATGCACACAACAGTACACATATTGACTTATGTTTTTAGTCAATATCAAGATTTATTGTCCCCAGAGTTAAATAAATCGTGATATTGACCCCATCATAAGCCAATATCTGCTTAATGCACTTTTTTAAGAAGTATTTTGTATTCATTTATATTAATAGGATGCAAGCAGTCACTCCCAGTGTTACTTTGTTTTCCCTTTCTTGTTCTATCTCCTTTTATTTTTCATTTGTCCTGATAATTGGTTCAGGGTTAATGTGAGAGTGGTATGAAAATGAAATGGCGTGAAATGCAGGAAAGATAGCCAACAGTGAACACTGCCCGACTGTAGAAGGAGGGACACTTGTTTCCATAGTTCTCCATAGAGAACTGTGCCTTCTCTGATTCTGGATCGTGGAAAAGAATTCTGTTTTCTTCAGCAGTTGTTTTTCTCTGTGATGTTGCTATATAGAGTTTCTTCGGGTCAACAGAGGCTATGGAGGTGAGGGGGAAAGGCAGGAAGGGACAGTTAAGTCAAGGGTTCTTCAGTTGTCCTTGGATTGATTTTTTTCTGGCTTTATTTTTGGTGTGCTGCTTTATTCTTGGTTTCTTTGTCTTTTTCTTTCTATTTTGTGGCTGGCATTTACATTTTCTGGAGGAGTGGAAAAAATATATTTCTTTAATACTGAATTCCATTTATCTCCATAAATTGGTTAGGGTATATGATCTAAAGGACTCAGCTGTTTTTAAAATAGGTTTATTCCTTTCCTTGAAGATTATTTCCACACAGTATAGATGAGTTAGTAGGAGACTCATTTTGTAGACCTCAGTGAGAGCTCCACATTTGCAGAGCATCATTTCAGATGTGGAGTTTTCGAACAAAGAAATTAAATTTATATGTATCACCTAAATTATTTCGAATTCATGGTTCAGCAAAGAGTTCAGATCCTAATCAAATATGTAGTTTGCATGGGAGCTACCACCCTTCTCAATAATAACATGGCAGTTCTATTTGCAGATTTGACTAGATATGGGGTCGCAGGGAGAGGCTGCTTTTGTGGGAATTTACTGTGGTTGTTTGCTCTTGGGCCTGTGTTAAATGTCTGGTTTTACCACAATAAATTTTTCCAGAGAGGTAATTGAGAGAAGAGCTTTTCAAACAGTTTTCATCCCTTATAAATAATAGAAGGACCCCCTTCCTTTACATACAAAGAATCTTTAAAAGGATATGGATTCTACTGTCTCCGTCTTACCTTTTCATCTGCCAAAATACTGCTGTTGTGCAAGGCCCATGGAGATCTCCCTCCTCCATAAGCCTCTCCCAGCTCTCCATGATCTGCCACTCGCCCCTCATTTGAACCCTTACAAAATGTATGGTTTGTGTCACCTAATCAGTGTTTGACTTATTCAGGGTTGGTTTTATTTTCCTGTTTTGGATGTCAAGTTTATCTCTACACCAGATTGTATAGTACAGGAGACCAAAGCCTGAATTTTTTACTCCTTTAAAATTGGGAGCTGGGAAGAAGGAGGAGAAGCGGGAGACGGGAGATGGGAAAGGGAGGTAGATTGAAGGAGACTGAAGACGATTGCAGCTAATATTTGTTAGTCCTCACCATGTGGTAGGGACTCTTCCAAGTCCTTTAAATAGGTGAACTTGTATAAGCCTTACCATACCCCTACCAGTTAGATTCAGTGATCAGGACATTAGTCACAGAGAAGTTAAGCAGCTCGCTAAGGTAAGGAGTAGACTAGCATTCAAAACCAGGTCTCGGACTCCAAAGCCCATGTTCTTAAAGCTATCCCAATATCGTCAATGATTATCAGAATAGGCTCTGCATTTCTGGCTTGAACATAGAGGAGACTAAGAGCATGCACTTCTTGTTATTTGAGGGATGGGAGGGGTGCAGGATAAAGCTGGGCTGGCAGAGGAGAGCAGGACCCAAGTTTGAAAAGTAAGGTTTCTTCTAGTTCTATTCTCACATGACTGACTTATAGCACTCAGAGACGATGGCTCAGGAATTTTAGAAGTTATAAAGACGGGGGAGTAAGGACAGTTTTTTCCATTCCAGACGGCTGCTTCAATATGAATCCCAGGGCAGGAATGTTGTGTCCTGATTTCTGCTGTGGTGCTTCCTAGCTCACATAACAGAATGCTTTGTTGTAGAGGACACAGCCTTTCCCAGCCTGATCACTGCCCATATGGTATCAGCTCTGGATCCTGGTTGGTGGAGAATATATCTTAATCTGTACTCTTGCACTCTCTCTGGGAGTGGCCCACTCTCCTTCTAGAAGAATGAGATGCGCCAGGTACCACCTTAGTATATACAAGGCAGTTTTCATCCTATGTTGTGTTTCCACATGGATTTATGCTACAAATGCTTCATTCTTTTTTTCTTTCACAAAATAAAGATGAATACTATTTAGCCATGCATGTTATAGTCATTGTGGCTGAACACGCACCTCTTTTTTGGTATCCAGTGGTCAAAAACCTGGAAGGTATCAATTTTATTGGTTAACCCATGAAGATTAAGGGGTGGGGTTGAGCAGGAGAGAAAAGAGGTAGAAACATGTGGGCCACAGTGAGCCCTCACATGAACTCCCTTGGCTCTAGGCTCTGAAAAGTGGTGATCTCCCCTCCTTTCTGCTCCAGTAGCCCTGCATACCATGTTGGGGCAGTTGGGTGTCTGATGTCTATAGATAAATCAGATGGTTCATGTTCACAGCTGGCAAGCAGATGTTTCCCTCTTAGTTCCATAACAGGCTGAAAGATTGGCTTAGGGGCAATCTCAACATCTCCCACTTCAGATGGCAAATTATTCTTCATTTAGAACACACCAAACCTAGACTTCACGTTCTGTGATTCTGAACTATAATTATTAAAGTGGATGGTGGAGGACATGGAAGTGTGATCTGCTCTTCAGCCATTGGTATTTGTTTTCAATGTAGCTTCTGGGTGAAATGGAACCTCTTGATTCTGGCATGTTTTAATTTTGTTTCTTGGTTGGGAGTGTGGGTGTGGAGACCTTGGTGAGAAGGGGTTGGGCAAAGACACTCCTTCAGGTAGTGTATTAAAGAGGAACAGCTTCATATCCTCTTGTCTGAAAGGCTTCATCTGCTCTTCTATTCAAATTTAGTTTTAGTTTTTGCTTGGTGCATTTGAACAATTCCTCCCCAACCCAAATTCTTTTGAAGTCAAGTCTTTTTCTTGTCATTCATTTCTAGTGATCTCATTGCCCCTCCTAAAGAATGATAAATATTACTAATTGAGATACATGTTTTTCTAGAATTCAGTTTTTAAGGTTAATCCAGCCTAAATTCAGTCCTCCTGGGGTGTTCCTAAAAGGAACTTCCTAAAAGGCCTATTGTTGTGACTTTCCAGAGAGGAAAATCAGGTTGCATGGAGATAGGAGGGAAGAGCAGTAATTGAGTGCATAATAGTGATGTCCCATAGCTCCTTGTGATTACAGTGGGCAGGGGCATGCCAGCAACTTCCACCATTTAGTATGTAAGCCTTGAGGGATTGAGGCAGGTGGGTGGCAAGACATTTCAGATGACACTTGTGTGACTGAGATCAACACAGCAGAGATGACTGGATTGAATCTTGCTTGAAATAATGCTCTTCCTGTGTCCCCCCGCCCCCACCCCTCACTGAGGAGTTAAAACTATTAATAAATGAAATAAGAGCTTACTAAGCTCTATTGTGTATGATAGACATTGTGCTAGGTCAAGTCGGAGACAAAATAAGTATTAGAATGAACTGCATGAAATTGCTGCTTTTGGACTGTTTTTACTTACAAAAATGTCAATTTTATATAATTCATCCTAATATAAAGAACTTCCATGTATTTAACATTTATTCAATAAAACAAAGCTTATATAAGTTGCCTAACATACTGCCTGATATATAGTAAAAATTCAATAAATGGTACCTATTTTGATCAATATTTTGCTGCCATGGGCACTGATTGTAGGTTGGAAGCATATAATAATGATTCAGTCAGCTTTATTCAAGGGCCTAAATGTGATCCCTCTATTTGGATTGACATGTTAATGTAATCTAAGAACTAATTACTATGTTTTACCCTCCTTCACATCATTCATTTACTTGTAGGAGGAAACCAGATTTCCAGGCTAACTTGGCAGTGTGAATGGGTCTCTGCTCCACCACGTTTGAGTAGAATGAGACAGTGTAGGAGGCCTGTCTGACATCTGAGACAAACTCCAGTGTTTTTTCAGGTCTACTTGTAATCCAACTTTTGAGGAATATTAACTTTGTCCCTAATTTGTGAAATCTTCCTTTTACTCTGAGTTTTAATGCATAAATGTTTTCATATAAACTGCAACATTGAGAATTATAAACCATATTCGATGGAGATGACAAATCGCAGTTTTGGATGATTATGTCTGGAAAAGGAAAGCCAGAAACATGACAGAGGCCAATGAAAAGCTTTCTTTGGCATGAAGAAGCATATTGTCATAATATTCCCCCCAAATTGAATTGCCTTAAAAAAAAAAGAACTGTAGGAATATTAGAAGAAACACAAATATTTTTTGAGAAGTTAAAATAAGTCCTTTTTGTGAGAGAATGTTTTCAATACCATCAATTTTCAGCCTTCAGAGTGTTTCAGAGTAGTCTATTCACTGAAGGGACAAAAAATCTTACAGGGTTCTAAGAAGCAATTTCCAGAAACACTCCATAGACTTTCTCTACTCTTCTTATAGGCATTTTTCTATTTGGAATAAAATTTAGAAGCAAGGAAATTTATGAGCTACTTGATTTAAATGATAAATGATACCACTCTAAATCAGTATCCTTCCTATGTTCTTAACCATCTCCAGGAAAAAAGTCCTCCAGGAAGAGGTCCTCAAGGGATGCACTTCTGGACTCTTGAGATGTGGTGGTTATCATGCCCGTGATTAGAGTGCTCCCATCCATTTCACCAATTAGTATGGTCAAGGGTGGCTTCTCCAAGATGGCGACCTTTGAGTAGAGCTTGGATGAAGAGTCTTTGAATCTATGAAAGAATGAATTGTGATATGTTTGAGTGACAAAAAAGTCTTCAGTATCTAGAGCTTAGGGAACAAAGAGGCTGGAGGAGTGTTAGGAGGTGAAGTAAGGAAGCAGACGGGATGGGACTAGGTCTTATAGAACCTCTTAGGGAGGGAAAGAATTTGTACCTTATCCTGGCTTCTGTGCCACTAATTACATGGCCTTTATAATATTAAAAACCAGGGGCATATAAGAGTACATTGTACAGTTTTATTTTTCTCCAGCTTTACTGAGGTATGGTTGATAAATAAAGATTGTTTATATTAGGTTGTACAACATGATTTTTTCTTAAGTTATACAATGTGATGATTTATTATACATACACACTGTGACATGATTACCACAATCAAACTAATGAACACATCCATCGTGTGTGTCTGGTGAGAACATTCACAATATACCTTTTAAAAAGCATATTTCAAGCATACAATACAGTATTATTATCACCATACTGTATAGTGCAATATCCAGAACTTACTCATCTTCTAACTGTAAGTTTGTATCCTTTGACAGCCTTTTCCCATTTCTCTCACCCCCTCCAACCCTTGGCAACTACCATTCTACATTCTAGTTTTATGAGATTAAATTATACATTATAGGTACAATCATACAGTATTTGTCTTTCTGTGTCTGGCTTATTTCACTTAGCATAATGTCCTCCACTTTGAACCATGTTGTAGCAAATAGCAGGATTTCCTCTTTCTCATGGCTGAATACTGTTTCATATTGTGTGTGTGTTTCACATTTCTTTATCTGTTGATGTACCAATGGAAAGAGGACAGTTTTAGGTTTAACAGTTTAATATGTGCAAAGTGCTTAGACCCATGCTCCTTATATATAGTAAGTGCTCAATAAATTGTAGATATTGTTATTAATATTATTGGAAGATATGGGAGGATTTTAGCAAGAGAGTAACGTGATCTGATTTGCACTTCAGAAAATGCCACTTTGGTTACCATGAGGAATCTGAAGGGAGATGAGAGGGGGACAGGAGACCAGTTAGGTGGCTGTCGTAATATGTAGCTAAGAGATGGTGATGAAATGAACAGGAAAGGAGGGAGTTGGGACAGTAGGAAATTGTCAGATTTGAGGTATTTATTGGGATATAACCGAGAGGTTTTGCTTGTAGATTGGATGTGGGATATGAGGGAAACAAGATTCAAAATAGTGCTTCACTTTTAACCTAAGGAAGTGAGTGGATATAAGTGAAATTTGCTAGCCAGAGAATACTTTGAGCAAGTAGTAGTGAAATTATCCAGTTGGATATTGAAGTACCTGACTATTTTGCCAAAGACAGTTAACTCCATGGAAATCAAGCAAATAGATGTGTCTGGAGCCTCTGCCCTGTTCTGGACACTGTGCTAGGTGCTCAGAATTGGGGATCTCATTTCTTTTCACAATAACCTGTGTTTCTTAGTATCCCAGTTTGTTCTGAGGAGGAGATTGAATGCAAGAGAAAGTGACTGATTACCTCCTGGTTGCCAGAACCAGGAAAAGAACTGGAAGCCCATCTGCCCTGCCACAAGGCTACTAAAATCAAATCATCCAACTTTGTGTGTGTTTCGGAGGAGGGATATAAGTAGGAAGGGTACAGTCAATGTGCCTGAAGCAGGAAATAAATAAATAAACCATTGGCAGAATTTCTCACTTTTCAGCCACAGTTAAAACCTTGGTTAGAATAAGACAAGCTATCTAATGATGTTGGATGCTTTTTGAATTGCCCTCAAGGCTTTCTGTTCAATATTTCATAGGATTGCATTGGTATCTTTGAGCATTAAAAAAAATGTTATGAAACCATCTGAACATTTGAACACTTTTCAGAAGGTCAGGCAGTTTCCTTTTTGAAGAAAGCATTTAGGCAGTTAGGGTGATTTAAGGGCAAAACTATGTGGAGACAGGGATACCTATGATGACCTCTCATGAAAGCTTCCTTTCGGTTCTGATGTATATGACAAAAGCATTTTGAAAATAAAAGGTGAATTACTGCATTCCAGTTTGGGGATCATTCATATTGAATTTGAAGCACAGTTTATAGTATAGGGTCTTAATTTAAAAGATTCTGCAAATAAGTTTGAATTATAGACCTCAGAGACTCTAGGCCTGTATTGATACCAGTAAGTCTGTCTCTAGCCCTTTGTAGTTTAGCTCTTTGCAGAAACACTCTCCCTGAGTCCCATATTAATACTTTTAGTATGTAGCAGTGGCATATGACCTGAACTGGCTAGGTGGTAAATGTCTGTAATAGAACTTAAACTAGTGTGAGTACAAAGACAACTTAGTTGGTTCAGGTAACTAGAAAGAGATAAACTCTCTGAGGTGTGACTGCACCCAGGTGTCCAACAACACAATCAGGTATCTGTCCTTTTTCTATCTATCTTTCTCCTGGCTGATTTCACTGACAAGAATGTATGCCCTGCCCCTCAGTGCAGTGCCAAAGACCATTAGCTCCAGGCTTTCATTCTATCAATTTAGTAACTCCAGTGAAGAGGAAATGCCTCCTTTTTCAGTAGTTTCCTAGTAATTTGTGTCAGTTTAGAGGGGGCAGTTTTTTCTAACATCTACTTAGAGGGGCTCCTTTTTTCTGATTCTATGGAGGCACTTCTAGTCCTGAAGAGATTGAACAGGATAAGAATGGAGGCAGTGAGAGTATTTAGGAGGCTTTACTGTCCCCCAGGTAAGCCAGGAGTAGAACGTGGGTAGTGGAGATGGTGAGGAATTGACAAATTTAGGATATGTCAACCTAATTAAGAGCATTTATTCAGCAGACAGAAAGAGTGCCTACTCTGAGCCAGTCTTATATGCTAAAGCAAGAGATACAACAGTGAATATGAGAGGCCCTCTCTCTAGAATTGTTAATGGTCTGTGGGTTAGAAAGAAGAGCAAACAGATAAGTTGTAAACCACAAGATTAAGTGGTGTTGTGAGATTTGAGAATCCTGTAAGAGTCTGGAGCAGAGTGATTATGTCTCTCAGGAAGAGTTAGGAGACTTAAGCAGGTGGAGGTATTTGAGCTGGGCCTTGAAGTATAAGTAGGAGTGTATGCCAGGTGAAGAAAAATGTGAAGGAACTTTAGTGGAAATAACATGTGCTAGAGTATGAAGACATGAAATGTGGTAAGACTAGTGGGATGGGTGCGGCCAGATTGGGAAGGACCTTCAATGCCTCTTTATGGAGTAGGTTTTGATATAGAAATATTGAATCTGTGGTATGTTAATCCATAGGTATAAATACGTCACGTATAACATGTTTAGGTGTTTCTTCCTGTAGCTGAGTTTTAAACTTTAATGTACATAACAATTACTGTATAGCATCTTTAGGGATTTTTCCACAGTAAATTTTGCTATATGTGCTTTTTTACATCATAATATTAGATTCTAAACTCTCCTGATTTTAAGATGCAACTTCATTGTACTAAGTAGATACTATAGGATTTAATGCTGGAAGTTGCCTAATACATTCTCAAAATACTCTAGAAAACTCAGTGTACCAGTAGGAATTTTTTATTTGTGAGAAAAACCAAAAAACTCAAATTGGCCTGAACAATGAAGGAGAACTTTTAATTGCTGCATGTAACTGAGAAGTGTAGCAAGAGGTCAAGCTTTAATATGTAGTCTGTTCATGGCTCTGTCCTTCTCTGAGTTTTTCTCAGCTCTCTTCTTAGTACATGGATTGGATTTCATTCCCAGTTCATTCTCAGGGGGGTTCCTCTCTTGACTGCAAGATAGCAGACAGCCATGACTGGAGCTACCTGCTTTCTAATTTACAGCCCCGGAAGAAGGAAAGTCCCTTCCCAGGAGCTTCAAACAGGAATCCTGAGCTTATCCTGATTGGATCATCCCTGAGCCTTGGGCTTTCTGGTTCAGGCCTGGGTGGATATTGTCAAAAGAGATGATATTACCATGAAAGTCTGAAACAGAGTCTTGGAGTCTTGGAGTCTGCGCAGTTCACTCACACCTCATTGGGACCATAGAAGGGATGTTGTGGAGATAATCACAGGATCCATCATAGTCATATTAAAAAAACAACAACAAAACTCAAACAATGAAAAAAGCCCAAATTATCTAGATAATTGGAGAAAATATTGTAGCTGAAGAGAAGTGTAGTTAATATTTTTGGGGTAAGAATGAATTTGGATCTAGGTTAACCACATGTCTGTTAAAACTAGAGGACCATGACTTGATGTACAGTTATTAGTGGTTTGTGTACAACACATGTCATTTATACATTAACACATTTTTCAAGGCTGTTTGCAAAGAATTCACTCTCTTAAACTCAATCTGTTTTACAGCCTTACTTAATAATTTGTTTGGAATACTTTTGCCTCGTAACTAGTGTAAAAGCTATCTTTGTCCCAGTCCTGACTCAGCTCACACAGAAATGCTTAATGAACATGTTCCCTCAAAACCATCCCACATCCTCCATTGTCCACCAAAATTTTAACTTTCTCTTCAGCTACTCTGTTAAGTAGAATTTAAAGGTCCTCTTTTTAGTGGCTATAATCAGTAAATGTTCTGTGTTAATGTTGGGCTACAACCCATTTACAAGATGCTAAGGATTTTGTAGTCTTCCAGACCTTGGTTCTGTTTCTGCTCTGTCACTGGCCATCTTTTGACTTGGGGATATTTATTTGGACCTGTTGGAGTTCATCTTCCTCTTTTGGAAGGTGACAGAAATGATTACCTACAAAGGCAGGGGTCATAAGGATGAAAGGTGACAATGTTAATAAAAATAAAAATGTTAGCCAACATTAATACTGAAAACTCATTTATGAGCAGTCCTCAGGCCAGATTCTCTTCCCTTGGTTCTTTTTCCTTTCTTTTTTTTAATAAAATTTTTTATTAATTATTTTTATTAACACATAATGTATTATTTCTACCAGAGGTGCAGGTGTGTGAATTGTTAGGCTTACACACTTCACAGCACTCACCATATCATTTACCCTTCCCAATGTCCATAACCCAACCACCCTCTCCGTAACCCCCTGCCTCCAGCAAGCCTCAGTTTGTTTTGTGAGATTAAGAGTCTTTTATGGTTTGTCTCCTTCCTGATCACATCTTGTTCCATTTTTTCCTTCCCTGCCCTCCAAACCCCCCACTCTGCCTCTCAAATTCCTCATATCAGGGAGATCATATGATAATTGTCTCTCTCTAATTGACTTATTTCACTCAGCATAATACCGTCTAGTTCCATCCATGCCATCCACCCAAAATGGCAAGATTTTATTTCTTTTGATGGCTGCATAGTATTCCATTGTATATATATACCACCTCTTCTTTATCCATTCATCTGTTGATGGACATCTGGTCCATAGTTTGGCTATTGTGGACATAGCTGCTATAAACATTTGGATGCACATTTATATCTTTAGGGTAAATACCCAGTAGTGTGGTTGCTGGGTGGTAGGGTAGCTGTATTTTCAACTTTTTGAGGAATCTCCATGCTGTTTTCCACAGTGGCTGCACAAGCTTGCATTCCCACCAACAGTGTAGGAGAGTTCCCCTTTCTCCACATCCTTGCCAACATCTGTTGTTTCCTGACTTGTTAATTTTAGCCATTCTGACTGGTATTGTGGTTTTGATTTGTAGTTCCCTGATGCCGAGTGATGTGGAGCACTTTTTCATGCGTCTGTTGGCCATCTGGATGTATTCTTTGCAGAAATATCTGTTCATGTCCTCTGCCCATTTCTTGATTGGATTCTTTGTTCTTTGGGTGTTGAGTTTAATAAGTTTTCTATAGATTTTGGATACTAGCCCTTCATCTGATATGTCCTTTGCGAATATCTTCTCCTATTCTGTCAGTTGTCTTTTGGTTTTGTTGACTTTTCTTTGCTGGCAAAAGCTTTTGATCTTGATGAAGTCCCAATAGTTCATTTTTGCTCTTGCTTCCCTTGCCTTTGGTGATGTTTCTAGGAAGAAGTTGCTGCAGCTAAGATCGAAGAGGTTGCTGCCTGTGTTCTCCTCAAGGATTTTGATGGATTCCTTTCTCACATTGAGGTCTTTCTTCCATTTTGGGTGCATTTTTGTGTGTAGTATAAGGAAATGATCCAGTTTCATTCTTCTGCATGTGGCTGTCCGATTTCCCCAACACCATTTGTTGAAGAGGCTCTCTTTTTTCCCATTGGATATTCCTTTCTGCTTTGTCAAAGATTAGTTGAGCATAGAGTTGAGGTTCTATTTCTGGGCTCTCTATTCTGTTCCACTGATCTATGTGTCTGTTTTTGTGCCAGCACCATACTGTCTTGATGATGACAGCTTTGTAATAGAGCTTGAAGTCTGGAATTGTGATGCCACCAACTTTGATTTTCTTTTTCAACATTCCTCTAGCTATTTGAGGTCTTTCTGGTTCCTAAATTTTAGGATTATTTGTCCCATTTATTTAAAAAAAAAAGGTATTTCGATAGGGATTGCATTAAATGTATAGACTGCTTTAGGTAGCATAGACACTTTCACAATATTTATTCTTCCAATCCATGAGCATGGAACACATTTCCATTTCTTGTGTCTTCCTCAATTTCTTTCATGAGTACTTTATAGTTTTCTGAGTACAGATTCTCTGCCTCTTTGATTAGGTTTATTCTTAGGTATCTTAAGGTTTTGGGTGCAATTTTAAAGAGATTGCCTTCTTAATTTCTCTTTCTTCTGTCTTGCTGTTGGTGTATAGAAATGCAGCTGATTTGCGTGCATTGATTTTGTATCCTGACACTTTACTGAATTCCTGTAAGAGTTGTAGCTGTTTTGGAGTGGAGTCTTTTGGGTTTTCCACATAAATTATCATACCATCTGCAAAGAGTGAGAGGTTGACTTGTTCTTTGCCAATTTGGATGCCCTTTATTTCCTTTTGTTTTCTTATTGCTGAGGCTAGGATGTATAGTATTATGTTGAATAACAGTGGTGATAGCGGGCATCCCTGCCATGTCCCTGATCTTGGGAGAAAACTCTCAATTTTTGTCCATGAGAATGTTATTCACTTTGGGTTTTTCATAGATGATTTTGATGATATTGAGGTATGTACCTTCTATCCCTACTCTGTGAAGAGTTTTGATCAAGAAAGGATGCTGTCCTTTGTCAAATGCTTTTTCAGCTTCTATTGAGAGTATCATATGGTTCTTGTTCTTTATTTTATTAATGTATTATATCACATTGATTTGTGGATGTTGAACCAACCGTGCAGCCCAGGAATGGTCGTGGTGAATAATCCTTTTAATGTACTGTTGGATCCCATTGGCTAGTATTTTGGTGAGAATTTTTGCATCGGTTTTCTTCAAGGATATTGGTCTATAATTTCCTTTTTGATGGGGTCTTCACCTGATTTGGGGATCAAGGTAATGCTGGCCTCATAAAATGAGTTTGGAAGCTTTCCTTCCACTTCTATTTTTTGGAACAGTTTCAGGAGAATGGGTATTGATTCTTCTTTAAATGTTTGGTAGAATCCCCCTGGGAAGCCATCTGGCCCTGGGCTCTTGTTGGCAGATTTTTGATGACTGCTTCAATCTCCTTACTGGTTATGGGTCTGTTCAGGCTTTCTATTTCTTTCTGGTTCAGTTTTGGTAGTTTATATTTTTCTAGGTATGCATCTGTTTCTTCCAGATGGTCAGATTTGCTTGCGTATATTTGCTCATAATATGTTCTTATAATTGTTTGTATTTCTTTGATGTTGATAGTGATCTGTCCTCTTTCATTAATGATTTATTTGGGTCCTTTCTCTATTCTTATTGATAAATCTGGCCAGAGTTTTATCAATTTTATTAATTCCTTCAAAGAACCAGCCTCTAGTTTCGTTGATTTGTTCTGTTGTTTTTTTTGGTTTCTATTTCATTGATTTCTGCTCTTATCTTTATGATTTCTCTTCTCCTGCTGGTTTTAGGCTTTCTTTGCTGTTCTTTCTCAAGCTCCTTTAGGTGTAAGGTTAGGTTGTGTACTTGAGACCTTTCTTGTTTCTTGAGAAAGGTTTGTATCACTGTATGCTTTTCTCTCAGGACCACCTTTGCTGTGTTCCACAGATTTTGAACAGTTGTGTTTTCAGTTTCATTTGTTTCCATGAATTTTTTCAAATCTTCTATAACTTCCTGATTGACCCATGATTCTTTAGTAGGATGCTCTTTAGCCTCCATGTATTTGGGCTCTTTCCAACATTTCTCTGGTGATTGAATTCTAGCTTCAGAGCATTGTGGTCTGAAAATATGCAGGGAATGATCCCAGTCTTTTGGTTCTGGTTGAGACCTGATTTGTGACCCAGGATGTGATCTATTCTGGAGAATGTTCCATGTGCATTAGAGAAGAATGTGTATTCTGTTGCTTTGTGATGGAATGTTCTGAATATATCTGTGATATCCTTTTGGTCCAGTGTGTCATTTAAAGCCATTATTTCTGGGGTGCCTGGGTGGCTCAGTGGGTTAAAGCCTCTGCCTTCGGCTCAGGTCATGATCCCAGGGTTCTGGGATTGAGCCCCACATTGGGCTCTCTGCTCAGTGGGGAGCCTGCTTCCTCCTCTATCTGCCTGCCTCTCTGCCTGCTTGTGATCTCTCTCTGTCAAATACATAAATAAAGTCTTAAAAAAAAGATTAAAAAAAATAAAGCCTTTATTTCCTTGTTGATCTTTTGTTTGGATGATCTGTCCATTTCCATGAGGTTGGTGTTAAAGTCCCCTACTGTTACTGTATTATTGCTGATGTATTTCTTTGATTTTGTTATTAATTGGTTTATATAGTTGGCTGCTCCCATGTTAGGGGCATAGATATTTAAAATTGTTAGATCTTCTTGTTGGACAGACCCTTTAAGTATGGTATAGTATCCTTCCTCATTTCTTGTTAGAGTCTTTGGCTTAAAATCTATTTTATCTGATAGAAGGATTGCCACCCCAGAAATGTCCATTGGCATGGTCATTTGTTTTCCACCCCCTTACTTTAAATCTCAAGGTGTCTTTGGGTCTCAAATGAGTTTCTTGTAGACAACATATTGATGGGATTTGTTATTTTTTTAAATTTTTTTTTATCCATTCTGGTACCCTGTGTCTTTTGATTGGGATATTTGACCCAATTTGAATATTTGCATTCAGGGTAACTATTGAAAGATATGAACTCAGTGCCATTGTATTGCCCATAAGGTGACTCTTACTGTATATTGTCTCTGTTCCTTTCTGCTCTATTAGTTTATGCTTTCTCTTTGCTTAGAGGACTCCTTTCCAGTAGGGCTGGTTTGTTGTTTGCATATTCTTTTACTGTTTGTTTGTCCTGGAAGCTTTTTATCTCTCCTACTATTTTCTTTTTTCTTTCTTTTTTTTTTTTTTAAGATGTTATTTATTTATTTGACAGACAGAGATCACAAGTAGGCAGAGAGAGAGAGGAGGAAGCAGGCTCCCTGCCAAGCAGAGAGCCCAATGGGGGACTTGATCCCAGGACCCTGAGATCATGACCCGAGCCGAAGGCAGAGGCTTAACCCACTGAGCCACCCAGGTGCCCTCTCCTACTATTTTCAATGTCAGCCTAGCTGGGTATGGTATTCCTGGCTGCATATTTTTTTAACTTAATGCTCTGAATATGTTATGCCAGTTCTTTCTGGCTTGTCAGCTCTCTGTGTATAGGTCTGCTGCCAATCTAATATTTCTACCGTTGTACTTTACAGACCTTTCGTTCTGAGCTGCTTTCAGGATTTTGTCTTTGTCACTGAGACTTCTAAGTTTTACTATTAGATGATGGGGTATGGACCTATTTTTATTGATTTATTTTATTTTATTTTTTATTTTTTTTTAAAGATTTTATTTATTTATTTGACAGAGAGAGATCACAAGGAGGCATAGAGGCAGGCAGAGAGAGAGAGAGGAAGAAGCAGGCTCCCTGCTGAGCAGAGAGCCCGATGTGGGACTCGATCCCAGGACTCTGAGATTATGACCTGAGCCGAAGGCAGCGGCTTAACCCACTGAGCCACCCAGGCGCCCCTATTTTTATTGATTTTGAAGGGGGGTTCTCTGTACCTCCTAGATTTTGATGCTTGTTCCCTTCCCCAAATTAGGGAACTTCTGTGCTACAATTGGCTCCAATATACCTTCTGCCCCCCCTCTTCTAGCATCCCAACTATTCTAATATTGTTTCATCCTATGGTATCACTTATATCTGAATTCTTCCCTCAAGGTCCAGTAGTTGTTTGTCTATGTTTTGTTCAGCTTCTTTATTCTCCATCATTTGGTCTTCTTATCACTAACTTTAGCCTCATTTATCCTAGCAGTAAGAGCTTCCATTTTTTTGTTGCACCTCATGAATAGTGTTTTTAATTTCAACTTGGTTAGATTTTAGTTCCTTTATTTCTCCAGAAATCGATTCTCTAGTATCTTCCATGCTTTTTTTGAGCCCAGTTATCACCTTGATAATCATCATTCTGAACTCTAGTTCTGACATCTTGCTAATGTCTGTTTTCATTAGATTCCCTAGATGTCCATTCTGTTGCTTGTTCTTTTTTTTTGAGGTGAGTTTTTCCACCTTGTCATTGTATCCAGATAAGAATAGTTGAATGAGATAACAAAATACTAAAAGGGCAGCAATGACCCCAGAGAAATGTACAGTAACCGAATTGGAAGAGACCTGAAATATGGGGGAGAAAAAGGAGGAAAAGAAGTATGTATATAAGTGTGTTTGTGTGTGTGTGTGTGCATGTGTATGTGCACACATGGAAATACATATAGATAAAAATATGTATATGTCTATATATACGTGTATGTATGTGTATATATGTATATATATACACATATATACATATACATACACATATATATGTTTGTGTATGTATATATATATATATATATATGTATATGACTATATGTATATAAGACTAGTGAATAGAACAAAACCACACACTTGATTTTAGGTATATTTTTGTCTGTTAGAAGAAACTGCCTCCTAAAATTTTAATGAAAGGAAAACATATATATTCAGAAAGAAGGGTGAACATGATGAAGGGATGGAATATGACTGTAAAGATGAAAATTAAAAAGGATTCTAAGAAAGGAATTGACAAGATAAGAAGTTGATTGAAAAAGGGAAAAATAAAAGAGGAAAGAATATGATCAGGCTGGCGATTAGAAGAAAGCCATACACTAGATTTAGGGTATATTTTGATCTACTAGAAGAAACTCTATCCTGAAATTTTAAAGAAGGAAAAACATATATATATACAAAAATAAGTTTAAATACAACAAAAAGATAGAATGTGACTAACAAAAGTAAAGATACTTAAAAAGGTATTGATAAGATAAAATAGTTAAAAAACATTAAAATAGGTAAGAGGAAAAATTTTTAAAAACAGAATAAGTAATAAAATAAAATTAAAAGAAATTAACTTTGAAATACTAAAGAATCATGGAATAAAAGCCATGAATTCTATGTGTTGCTTTCCCCTAGCTCTGGAGTTCTGCAGTTCTCATTGATCAATGAATTTTGTCTTGGCTAGATGTTCTTGCTGTTCTTCTGGGGGACGCACCTATTGCCGTGATTCTCAAATGTCTTTGCCCAAGGCAGAATTGCACTGGCCTTGCCAGGGGCAGGCTAAGTCATCTGCTCGGGTTTGCTCTCTGTAGCTTTTGTTCCCTGAACGCTTTCTGTAGAGCTTTGGAGGACCTCAGTGAAAATAGTGGCCTCCAATCTCTGGCCCCATAGGAGCCGAGAGCTTGGGGCCCCACTTCTCAATGTGCCCTCAGAGAAAAGCAGTCGATCCCTCCCATCTCCCTGGTCTCTAGCTGCACTCTGTGCTCACCCAGCCTGTCACTGAGAGTTTTCATCTCTGGCGCGTGGCCCCATTTGGAGTCTCCAGACCCAGCCGATTCCTGCAGCAAGCTCCCACACTGCTGCTCCTGGAGGAAGGAGGGGATCTCCCCAGATATGCCACTTGTGGAGTCCCTGCTTGAAGAGTAGTGGCCCAGCCGTGCCTTGCATCATGATTCAAGGTAACCCCAAACCGAGAGCTCACTCCTTGGCTCTGTCTCTATAGCCGGCTCCCCTGCTCTGATACCTGGGGGCTCTGCTGCACTCAGGCATCCCTGGTCCTTCTGAGACCACACTGTGCCTGTGTGGGCTCTACCCCCCAGTTAGCCTCTGGAGCGACGTCCCTCAGTGGAGCCAATTTTTAGAAGTTCCGATTTTGTGTTCTGTTGCTCTACCACTTGCTAGGAGCCAGCCCCTCCCCCTGCAGTCTATCTTCCCCTATATTGCCTCAGATTCACTTCTTAGCATGTCCTCCCTTCCCCCAGAGTCATTGCTTTCTGTTCCTAGAATTGTTGCTCTTCTCTTTGACTTCCTGTTGAGTTTGTAGGTGTTTAGAATGGTTTGATAGCTAGCTGAATTCCTGGGACCAGACAAAATTTAGGCCTCCCACTCCTCTGCTGTCTTGCTCTTCCACCTCCTTGATTGTTTCAAGCAGCCCTTTACTATTCAGCTCTGAGCCATGAAATGAGCAAAGAACTCACTTCTGATTTTGAAACTCCATACCTGGATTTTGGGGCACAAGGTAGGTATTAAAGATAAAACGTTGTTTGCATGGTGGTGGGGGGTGCATTTACCATCTGTGAATTCAGGTATGCACGCATTCTTCTTTCTATAACTTATTTTTTCTAAAATGAGGGTGCTTAAAATTGTAGCACATAGATGCACAGTTTTCTCCTCTTCTTCCCCCCCCCCCCACCCCCCATGTCATTTGCCTTTGTTTCTTTGGTTTTCCGAAGGAAATCTGAGCCCTTTTTGAGCTATTATAGATCTAGTTCCCAGATGCTTAGACCCTGGGTTTCCCAGCCTTATGGTATCTGCAGAGTTCTCCATATTTGAACCCTACCCCTCCACACCAAAGCCTGCCTGAGCTGAAAATGGTGGGTGGTCTTACTGTTCCCTCAGTGTTTTAGGAACTACCCTGCCTAGGCACATGGAGAGGGAAAGACGCTGTTAAACTCTTTGCTTTCTGGGGCATATGTGTCTGAGCTGTTGCCAGAAACTTAATGTTTTTTTAATACATTTTTGTGTGTGTTTGAGAATCAGTTTTCCAGCACTGCTGATGGAGGGCTTTGCCCCCCCCCCCTTTTATGGTTAAAAGCCAACTGAAGATTCAAATACAAGGTTTATTCTGGAAAACACAGTGGTGGTTTCTCCTTCTGTTGTTGTCCTCTATTTGGGCATCAACTCTTTAGTCTTTTGCCTGGGAAAAAAATCTAATATACTGTAACTGGGATGTTTTTCAAAACTAGAAACACTTCAAAACAAGTTTAAATATAAATGAAATCGGTTTCCAAATGTCTTGTTTAAAAAAAAATGCAGATGTTTTATATTTATTATATCATTTTTGTTTTATCACCTTGCAAAATTTTATAGCATGGAATTTTATTTAATGCAGTGGCATTTGAACAGCAATATTAGACAGCTGTATTTGTTTCATATTTGGGGACTTTTTTTTTTTCTTTGGCAGGATATTAAAACTGAAACTAATGTAACCTGGTGTTTTGGGAAATGTGGACGAGGCATTGTGCTTATTAGTAATTGAAGACAACCATCTCTCCTCCAAATGCACCCTCAAATAAAAGACTTTGTTGCTTAGATAAATGATTATATGTTTTCAGAATGCCAGGAGGTCCAAATGAAGCCACTTTAAGGAAGACTTTGCTCAAATGTAGGGACCCTGTCTCTTGACTTTGGCTGTACAGTGCCAGGCAGGACCTAACATACTGTTGATTTGTTGCTTTTGCTGCTTTAAGGTTTTGTAAGGACGTATGGCACAGATACAGATTGCAATAAAGCTAAGAAACAGAATTATTTTCAGAGAATAAATAAGCTAAATCTCATTTCTTCCCCTAATTTGTACCTCTTAGCTCCTCCTCCATATCCTTTAATTTGCTTTTTCAAGATGTTCTACTGGTGTTTTTAATGAGTGTATTGGCTGGATGTTCACAGCTGAAAAAATGCCAGGTTTTTTTCTTCCCTTTTTGCGAAATTTTCCTTCTACAGGCAGAGGCAGGTTTTTAGCTCTCTCCTAACCAAACCACAGACTCTCTGCTGGTTCTAACACCTTCCAGGTCACAATGAAGTCTCCTATAATTAAACTGAAATTATATCTGAAATACGTTACTTGGTGAAAGAAATCTGGGACATTTTTCTAAAGATATTTGCAATAATTAGTGAAACTTCTGGGACTGGTGATATTTTTGATAAGTCTTAAAGAGCCAGAAAATGTTAAGATGTAAATAATCTCTTGGACTATAGAGCAAGAGAGATCTAGCAAGCTCTGAGTAATTTTTTTTTTCTGCAAACTTTGTTGCTTTTTGGGCAGAGATGGGGAAAGTAGGGTGTTGAAAGATGCTCTTTGAAGAGAAACTCATTGATACGGGAGGGTGGCAAACTATGGCCCACTAAATCCAGCCCAAAGCCTATTTTTGTTAATAAAGTTTTTTTAAAAGTTTTAATTTGAATTCCAATTAATATACAGTATAATATTAGTTTCAGGTATACAATTTAGTGATTCAGCACTTCCATATATAACCCAGTACTCATCACAACAAGTTTATTCCTTAATCCCCATCACCTGTTTCACCCATCCCCCCACCCATCTGCCTTCTGGTAACCATCAGTTCTTTAAGAGTCTGTTTCTTGGTTTGCCTCACTCTTTTGTAAATAAAGTTTTATTGGAGCATAACTACACCCACTGTTTTTGTATTGTCTCTGGCTTCTTTTGTACTATAGTGGCGTAACTGGGTAGTTTCCACAGAAACTACTGAATGGTCCATGACACCTAGAATATTTACTGTCTGACCTTTTATATTGTAAAATTTTGTGGATTAGGCTGGAAATGGACAGATTCTGGGTGTCTTTGGGAACATCAGAGAAGTGTGCCTGGCTGCTGCGGGGCAAGGGGGGTAAGGACAATGCCAGGAATGTAACTTTGTATCCATGGGCGGAACATGGCGGTTGAAATTCCTTTCCCACAGCTTGCCCTTCTGATCCCTCAGCAACCCTTTGGCAAAGGCAGGACCATTCTGCCTGTCTTACAGAGGGGAAACTGAAGCCAGCAACTCTTAGGAAAGTGATACATCCCAGGTTACACAGCTGAGATGAGAGACCAAAGTCCTGACTTCCAGATTGCACCTTTTTTTTTTTTTTTCTAAGTGGATTTGTATTTCTCCTATTGAAGGATCTGTCCGAAGATGGAAAGCAACAAAAATGCCTCACTCTGCCTTGAATGTGGGCTGGACTGTGTCTTTCTTTGAAAGAAGAAAGGGGAAAATAATAAGTTTACAGTGAGGAATCAGTTATGTACCACCTTAACCAAGGGATCAAGGTGGACATCTCCAGTGATGTGTAGATATGTATGTATCAAACATTTCCTGATATGACATGATGAACATGGTACTTCACCTTCGTGATATTCTTCCTCCAAACCTAGAGCCTTAGTCCAATCATCAGAGAAACTTCAGACAAACCTAAATTGAGGGATAGTCTGCAAAACACCTGACCAGTACTCAAAAGTGTTAAGGTCATGAAAAGCCAGGAAGACTGAAAAAGTGACATAGATGAGAAGAGACAAGTTGACTAAATATAAGAACTTATTCTGGATGAGCTCCTGGAACAGAAAAATATTAATGGAAAAACTAGTGAAATCCAAATAAACTCTCAAGTTTAGTTAATGGTAAACAAAAATAAAAAACAAAACAGCCCCCCCCCCACAAAAACAAATCATGTTTTAGTTAATAAATTTTTTTTTTTCTCCTCAGAAGTGGAAAAAAAACTCCACTAGTCATAGGTGCTTTGGGCATGACCCTAGACCCACAGTAACCTTATAGTGTCCTTGGGAAGCTACTGCAGGCTCGTATCCATCTTCGTTACTGTGGTCTTCTCCCTGGGAGAGTGGCCCTTACAGGTGGGCCAGGCCCTTTGCACCTTGAAGGCACTTTCTAAACCCCTGATGGATGGATGTAATGTTTGTAGTGTGACATAACCATAGGACTTTTCTTTTCCCCCTAGCAATTTTCTGCTTCTAGAAAAATCCAAGAGGCAGGTAAAAAGAATTTAGTTAATGCTTGGGTCCTAAGAAAGTTAAACATTCTTAAGACTTTTAGCACAAATGGTTGATAGAAGCAGCCCTTAATTACTCTAGGCAGATCGCTAATCTGCAGTGCCTCAGACAGTGCACCCTTGTTTCTGAGGGCGTGGCAGAGACCTGAGGGAGCAAGAGGCAGTGGTAGGAGAGGGGCCTCCCTAGGCTGGGCCCAGTGACCAGGTTTTAGAAACAGACCTTTACCATCGTACTTCCCCATGAAGGATGGTACTTGTCATCAATCTGTGGGAATCTCGGTATTGTGAAGCAGATTTTTCGGGGGGGAAGGGGGTGGGGTCCTTAGCTTTTAAAACCACCACTGCTTGTGTATGGATCTGCTGAGCGAATGACTTACTTTTCAAAGAAACAGAAAGAAATTTGTTGGTAGACTGCTGACTTTCCCACAAGGGGAAACTCAGAGACCACTTGCAACCTTTGTCCTTCCATCCATCTCCATTTCCTGAAAGAAAAGACCAGCTGGTAGAGATCTCCCCTCCAGGCAGTTACTCTTGGCCTGTGGTTTCTGTGTGTGCAGTTCTACTGCCCTAATTCTCAGCTTTCTCATGAGCCACTTGGGAGTAGTAGCTTTGTCTTCCCCAGGAGCCCCCTGGAGCTGTGTTGTGGCAGTGTCGTAGAGATATAAGGTCCTCTTGGTAGATCTCTCTGTCTCCATTCCATTGGAGCAGATGGATCCAATGAGCAGTGATGGAGAGGCCAGCTTGCCTGAGCATAAGACCTGGGGCATCAACAGTGATACTAAGAGGTGGTCTCAGGTCAGCCTGCCCTTCTTCAGCTTCTCTGGCATAAAGCAGCAGGCTGACTTCATTTATTTGCCACCCATTTATTCACTGATTCACAGAGAGGTAGTGGGGCTTTGGATCCATAGATTTGAGATCCACTCCTGGCCTTTTCACTTCCTTGATAGGTGACTGGAGAATTTACTTAACTTCTTTGAGCTTTATCTACAAAATAAGAACGGGAAAACCCGTTTCATAATTTCTGTGAAATTTTCAGTCTTATAAAGCAGGGTTTCTCAGCCCTACTGACATTTTGGATGGAATAATCTTTACTGTAGGTGGGGGTGTCCTGTGCAATGTAGCATGTTTAGCAGCATCTCTGGCCTCTACTCCCTAGATGCCAGTAGCTCGCCTTCCCTCAGTTGTGACAACCCCAGAATATTTCTACATGTTGCCAAATGTCCCTTGAGTGGGGAAAGGAACAGATTGTCCCTTGTTGAGAATCACTGGCCTAAGGAATGGGATGCAGATTGCTTGGTTTGTGGCACTTAGGAAGAAGCTGGTTGACAGTAATTCCTGTCTTTCCTTAAATGTCACAGGATTTAGTAAGGAGATACATAGCAGAGTTCCCGCTTTCCTGAATTTTAGAGTCAAAGTTAAAAGGGACAAAGTCATATGAAGAGATGCTTAACAGTGCAAATTATGGTTGGGATATTGGTCCCTTGAAGCCATGGCATTGATTGCTAAGGTTAGTGGGTCGAGGGGGTGGTGAGAGTTTGGAAGCAACCCAGTGATGAGAGAGACATGTCAAATTTTGCTGTAGTGCTGACCTGGCTGTTCATGAACTCTGAACACTGCTGGTCTCCCAGGTCTTATGGGACAGTCTCAGACACTCATTCAGAGGCTGGCATCTACAACCATGAAAAAAAACGGGGGGGGGGGTGTCACTTTCATTAGATTAAAATATCTCCAGAAATAGAGTGAAAGCATTAAAAAATGATATTCGTTCTTGGGTTTTACATATTTTTGTGAATTCTTTACCTGCAGGTCTGACAATGAAGTTATTCTTACCTAATTGTCTCCAGTTCTTTCCTCTTCTTTTTCTATAACAAGTAGGGAGGAGAATACTGATACTTGCCTGTAGTGACTGCTGTGGTTTTCCTATAAAAATATTTCCATGGATATCGAGACAGACTTGCAAAATGAAGCAAAGCAAAGAAAGTATAGACTAGCAGACTTTGGAGTTGACATGGAATTGGTAACCATCTCTATCTAACTCCTGGTTGTAATGATGAGGAAACCAAGACCTTGAGAGTTGTTATCACTTGCCTAAGGTTACTTAGCTTACTAGGGTTGGAGGGGTCTTAAACTCAGGACTCCTGACTCAGTCTGTCTTTCCTCAAATCTTCCTTTTCTGATCTGATTCAGTATTCCAATGGAGAGCTTAGGCTCTTGATTTTTTTTTTTCCTTTTTCGTTTTGTTTTTTTGAAAAAAAAAAAAAATCACTGAACCCCAAATTCCTTAAATATTAAATAATCCTTATGATTTCAAGATAAATATTCTTTTGTGTTTGATTTTTTTTATTGTGGTAAAATATAATATGAAACTTGGCATTTAAATTCTTTTTATATGTACAGTTCTGTGACATTAAGTACATTCACATTGTTGTGCAGCCATCATCCCCAGAATTTTTTCATCTTCCTGAACTGAAATCCTGTATGCATTTAACAACTCCCCATTCACCCACCCCCAGTCCCTAATAACTACTGTTCTACTTTCTGTCTTTATGATTTTGACTATTCTAGGTACCTTGTTTTAGTGGACTTACACAATATTTTTCATACAATATTTTTATGTTTGATTTTAAATTCCTTGGTGTCTGTTTTAAGTTTCCATTCTAAACTCTGTAGTTGTAAACAAGTCTTCTGGTATCTTGTTTATTATTTTCTCTTCTCTTCTAGCTTATCTCTCTTTGTTTATTATTTTCTTTGTTTATTATTTCTATTAATAAACCATATAATATACTGTTTATTATTTTCTTTCTCTTCTAGCTTATCTTTCTTTCATGATTCTTTCGTGGGGTGAAAAAGCAGCCAGAGGTCAACCAAGAAGGGCTTTGGTATCTGTGATTGGGAGGGGAATAGAACCCTCCTGTATTTTGCCACTCTCTGTGAGGATAGGAAGTTTGTGCCAAACTGTACTGCTCAGGATAAACTGATCTCCTTTCTGGTTTCCAGTAACCACCACTAGCTAAGTAAATCCCTTCCTGCCGGAAGAAGAATATGAATTGAAATAAGTGATGAGTTTAGATGCTGTTTAGTGTTATTAATTTTTTTTAACTGTGGTTTTTCTGTTATTTCATACATGGTTTTAGAGGTCTTTCTCTGGCGGAAGTATCCTAAATATTAAAAGCAAATAAATAAATAAAGGATTGTCTTTTGAGTGCCTGGTGGATTTATTTAGGTTTGATGAGACTAAGTAGCTAAAACTTTTAGTTTTCTAGGTCCTGTAAATGCTACTGTCAAACAGCTGCCAAATTCATCAAAATAGCTGAGGATCTGACTGGTTAGATTTGTCACATTCATTCAGGGTTAGCTTGAATATAACTTAGTACATTTTGGCAGGTTAATCTTCACTTTCAGAGACCTGATTTACTCCCCATGTGGCCTTAAAATGACCTCTCTGGGGAGGTTTTACATGGTCTGCCCTTGCTAAACCACAGGAGAAGACAGTCCTTTCCCTGGTGCTCATGGGTGACCTTTTGCCTTGTTGCATGTGCGTGTCCTGGCTCCAGACAGGAGAGTTTGCAAGTCACAGGTGGCTGTTCTGTGGGAACATTTGGCTGCGTGCATTATGCTCTGTATGTTGGAAATGTACCACTTTGCCAGCTGGAAAAGCCAACAGGCGCATTCCTTCAGCCAAGGCTGTGGTTGCTCCTTCGTGGGCCATAAATGCTGTAAGCCCTCATGTCTCAAAATGGAGCTACAAGATTCCCATTGCTCTTGGGGAGACCCAGACAAGGGCTTTGCCACTTGCCAAAATGCAGGCCTTTTAGCTGGCAACTTCATGTTTAAATATGCATAGGCCTTGAGACTCACTATCAGTGGGTTTTAATCATGGTTGCACACTGGAATCATTCAAAGAACTTTAAAAACAACCATCTGGGAAATTCTGATCTAATTGGTTTGGGTGGAGGAATTCAGGGCAGGTGATTCTTACGTGTAGCCAGGTTTGAAAACCACTACTTGAAATCCTTGCACCTATATCAGAGCAAGCCATACCTACTTCTTGTCTGTGGTGATGATTATAATGATGACAGTGTTGATAGTGAACAGGGCTAACATTTATTGAAACCTCCTGTGTGCCAGCTCCTGTTAGGAGCATTTTTACATGCCTCAACTCACATAGCCTTTGCAGCAGCTCTATGAAGCAGACACTATTACTGCCCTTATTTGATGATGTGGAAGCTGAGGCATGGAGGAGTTAAGTCACCCTCCTAAGATCACTGAGCTCTTATGCAGAAGAGCTCTGGAAGATTCATGCTGTAACCTCTGCACCGATGAAGGTGTTGGGCAACTGTTAGGCTGAGTGCCTTGCTCTGAAGACCTTCCAAGGTGGGAGTCCCCAGTCTCCTCTCATATGGCTGATGTGCTCTTGTCTCATTGTGGAACTGGATGTGGTTGTTGTCAAGCACAGAGAGTGGGAACATAGGAACATAGGAAAGTGGGATTCCCAGACTTTTGTCAGGGCCTTTGCTGGGTCTTCTCTGTGTCTTTGTGAGTAGCTTTTGCCAGATAGAAGTACCTGCAGTGACTTTTGTACTTAAACGAAGTGCTATTAGGAGGAACCATTAAGGAGTTATCGAAGGCAAGGACAATAATGGTGAGGTCTTTTTCTGACTTAGTATTAATAGGAAAATGTGGAAATGTAGCCTGTTTTCTTAAACTCTTACTTGGCTCTTCTGTAGTTGCCTCTAAGAGTATCCGGCTGGGCCTTGCAAACCAGTTGCCTTGGAAGGATCCCTGCACATCTTAAGCTATTTTCCAAGCTGTTGGCTGTCCAAAATGCTAGGCATTTTTCCTATGGAAATGTGCTCTGTGTGGTTCTGATTAATGTCTCGTTTTCCATTGTCTTACTGGACAGTTTTCATTCCTGCTGCTCGTGGTAGTGTTTTCCCTTGGTTGAGGTCCACCTCCTCTTGTCTACCTAGCACTCTTCTCCAGGCAATCTGCATCTGCCTCTTGCGCCTCATGACTCTTCTCTTCTACTGACCCTCATGTTCCAGATTCCCACTCTGAGCCCACATATTTCACTATGTGAAATATGATTCTACTTGCCACTACTTCCCTTGAAACCTTAGCAATACCAGAGGGAACACAGATTCACTAATGATACAATCTGTTCTTTACTATCTTTAAACTAATTGTCATCTAGTGATTTTCATGTATGTGGGGTGGGTTTTCATTTATTACTTTATTCAGTTATTTGTTTATTTGGGGTCTATAGTTGGGTGAGGAGAATATCTTCTTATATTGCTTTAGGAACTGTGCCAATGCTTGCTCAACACTAATTAGTGTGCAGCCAATGATTTCTAAGTTGGTGATCTTTACACTCATGGCATAGAAATCGGATGTTTAGGTCTTAAAAAAATTAGCATTCTCTTATAGCCAGCTCTTCATCTTGTGACTTGTGGATTTTTCCAAGTCATTCTCTTCTTCTGTTAATTTCATTTATCAAATTGCTTGGTGCTCATAAAGCAGGTTATTGGGGAAAGTGCAACCCAGATTAATTATATCAACTGTTTGGCCGTGATTCCAATGAAAGACGATGTCAGGGAGGAAGTTCAGCTCTAGGCACACTTGGGTTTTGAGGTCAAATGGGAATCTCATTTATCTATGCCAACCCCCTTGCCCTCTGCCCTTTCCCAAATGCTCTTTGCCCTCACCTAGTAACCTAATTTGCGTTTGAAAAGGAGCCGCAGTTGCTACAGCACTTTGGGTTCCAACATTCAGCTAGCCTGGAAAGAGGATCCAGAAGTCAGGTGGGTTTGCTGGGACCTGCAGTGTGCAAAACCCAGCCTGGGGGTGAGGGGTGGTGCCAGGGGCCAGATCTCCTTCCCTGGCTGAAGGTCTTTCTCAGGAGGTCAGAGGCAAGGATCTTTGTGAGAGAGAGAGAGGCAAGGAAAGGGTGAAAAGGAAGTGGGGCGGAAGAAAGGAGTCTTTCACAAAGGAAAGTTGCTGATTCTGTCTGTGATCAATCACGCTTAACAAAGAGGCTCTGTGACACAGGGCCTTGTTCCTCCCAGAACATCGCCATTCTGCCATCCAAAACCTATCAGAAGATGCCGACATTAATTTAAATGAATGTCCCTGTTCTTGTTGGCAGCTTTTCCCAACATGGATAGAACTGATGGGACTGATGTCAGTGATTTTTTTTTTTCCTTCCTTCAGATTTCCCTAATATGGTTCTGGGTGGTAGGAACCACCTTCACAAGAGGCCACACATTTTCCTAGATGCGTCCCCAAAAATGTCAACCTCAACCATAAAGCTGAAAAAGACATTTCACATACATAAAATATGTAATTAAAATGATGAATTATTGTAAGATAGAATATTAGCCTTGTGACATTTTAATCTGAACGCGCGAGAGAGGGAGAAAGAGCGCGCAATCTGAAGCGCTCAATTAAATTTAGAATCTCCCCCCTCCATTGTTATGAATAAATAGAAAAGATTCCGTAGCAGTCAGTGGAATTATTAATTGCAAGTAGTGTAGAAGGTGCATGCACCATATCATGAAATGGAATATCATTGTTAGTGACTATATTTCTTGGTAATTAAGGCCCAGACTAATGATGCAAGTTTTCTCCAGCATGATTTTCATCTGATTATGAGGCTGCTTCATTAAGAGCACTCAGCCTAACGAGCTGTAGCTGTAATAAAGTAATTTTCTGTCTTGTGCTCTGATTGATAAAGAGTTTCTATAGCTAAAAGGAATTGAAAATATAATTATAATTAGAAATGGTTGAATAAAGTTATTACAGGATTGCTGAAGGGTAGTGCAATTGACACCATAATGTTTTTTTGGAAGTGAGCATCTTAAAATTAGACTTTATAAAGCAACAAAACTCCTTTGCTAATAACTGGGCTGAATGTTGCTGCTTCCATAAAATGAACATTTAGATTAAAGGAAAATGAGACTTTCCCACATTGTTCTCGACAAGAAAAACATATGCAAGAAGAATGCTGTTACCCGTCTTCCCCAGCATTCTTCCCTCGTGAAGTAAAGCTTATGAACATACTTTTTACTCCATTTATAATAATTTTCTTTCTACCATATGTTGGAAAAAGATCTTTTTGATTAAACTGATGTCTTTTTAAGCATATAGTATAATTTTTGAGTTTCCCCTTGCCAATGTGCAAAGAGTTATGCTGTCTTTTTTATGTATTTATATTTATGAAGCAATGGGTTTCATATAATTTTTCAAATTGTGTAGAGGTTTTTTTTTTCTGTCTTTGTCATGCATTGGTTGATATCAAGATATAACTGGGGAGGATACAAGATTCCACCCCCTTCCCATAGGAAATGCTAATCAACTTTTTATTCTAGAAACCTTATTTCTTTTTATGATGTTCACATTTATAAACCATGAAAACTCTGTTAGAGCGGTCCTTGGTGTGCATGTCATTGGATATGTCTGCAATATTGACATATAAATCTATGGCAGTGGTTTTATTTAGAATTAGCTGATATACTTTGTGCTTCAAATTAGTTTCACATATTTAATTTGGTCTCTTTTGTCCCATTTTAACTCCCTGCACTGCATGAAAAACATGCATATACTTTAAAGCTGTATGGCTTTGTAAATCCATTTTATGCAAACTCACTCAGATATTATTGGGTCTTACTGAAGTGAGAATTGGATCTTCCTAGATCTGTGCTTTTGACTGATTATTTCAAAGCTAGCATTTTATATGGATTCTGACAATTGGAAAGACTTCTTGAATTTTTGAGAATCATTTCTAACATATTCTAGGGTAATAAAAGCATGTTATTGGAATACCATTAGTAAGATTAGAGAGGAAAAAAGAGTAGATTTTTATTGGTTGTTCATTGAAAATGTTAGCTGTGATTAGTTACATAATCCTACATTAACCTGTAAATTAAAATTCCTTGGTGCAATTTGATGGCTGATTTAATTTTGTCTTTCTTTGTTTGCCGCAGGCTAATTCCATTATGAATTCTTTATACAGCCTTTTCCCTCAATGATTAGCAGCTTCTACTCAAGTTCTGATTACTATTGTACACTTAGCACTACATAAAGCCGGGGATTAATATTCCCCTGAAGAATTGTTGCTATGGATCTGCTCTATTCCTTCTAAGAGATGTTTCTGCAGCTTCAATTGTCCATAAATTATGATCTCTAGTGAATTATCAGTGGGAGTGAGCTGAGCTTAACAAGCTGAAGAGTGCACTCTCGTTCGGAGAGAAAAAAGGCAAGGGAGAAAGAGAAAAGGGATTCTCAATTATTAATTGTGAGTTTGGATCATTCAGAAGAAGTGATATTTTTTCCCTATTTCTACCCTTATAGACATGTACAAATCAGAATGAGATTGTGGGTTAAAACAGAAGCTTTAAAAATCTTTCAATATTTAGTGATCATAACATGCCAGAGAGTCTCCATTACCTGTAAACAGGGGAAAAAACACTGGCCGTGCCATATAGCATTACAGGACGTATTTTATTTTGAGAGGGCGCCACTGTCTTAATTTGCGAAGTGTGATTTTTTCCCCCTCTTTCACTTTAGGAATATATCTTTAGGTGCCATTGTTTTAAAACATCACTAGAAATGACAGAATTGAATGAAATTGACTTAAGGGTTTTTCAGGGTAAGGAAGAATTTTTCTCAATCTAATATCTCTAGACAAAGTTGATCTGTAGCTTGGAAAAGGTAACTCAGTTTTGCTTTGCTGGTAATAATAATCAGGGTTGGATAATATTAGGGCATGTTTCCTTTGGGAATTAATATCACAAGGGACTGTATTCAGGATTTATTTTGAATGTTAGCTTGTATAAACCCGATATTATCCTTCCCACCATACAAGAGTTTGATGGATAGATTCTTGCTCTTCTAGAGGACTCTGTGGTCCTGATGTGCTTACTTGGTCAGACACTCGGAGCGAGTTTAGCTAGAAAAACCCTTTGGAATGAGGCTGAGACCACCAAGCTTGATGAACTGCTGGCTTTTCCCAGTACGTGTTCCAGTCCATGAGAAATAAACATTTGGGTAATATATCGTGTTAGGTGGTTCTCATTTCTTCCTTCTTTCTTTACTCTCATTTAATTTTCTGCTTCCTTTTTACTTCCCTTTCTCTACCTAGTCTTTAATCTTCGTTTTTGTATTTCTCTTCTTCTCTTTCCTCCCCTAGCCACTCATCCCCAAAGGGCAAAAATATGCTGGCATTTTAAAGTTGAAGCAAAAAGGTGAATTTTATTGCTACTTGGAAGGCAGCTAAGAGCAGAGTCCTGAGGGAAGTGAGATAAACTAACAGAATCTGAGAAATACACTTAACAGACAGTGGAAAGAATCTTTTCCGGAAATTATTACTTTCCGGTTTTCCAGCTACAAAACAACAAATCAGATACAAAATCAAGGTAATTTTGTTATTAAGGAAGTAGTTCCTGTGAATCATTCTTAAGTTAAAGTCTCAAATTGTACTGAGCAGTTTCTGGAAGTGAAGGGAGTGTCTTTTTTTTTTTTTTTTTTTTTTTTAAATTAAAGCCTGGGTCTCTGCAGCAGGATTTGTGGTGTTTGTGTACATGTACACATGAATGCATATGTACATGCAAATCCATGTGCACCCCATTTGAGGTTCAGTGTGGGACAGGAGTCTTAGGGAGGGTGACGTATAACTTATTGTCCAAACTGCAACCCTTCTGAGAGTAAAAAGGCTGTTATTCATAATGAAGCCACAGTAATGGGCATCAATGGGATGATCTCTGGCAAATAGGATATGTGGTCATTTTAGTCTTAGGAGAAGACTGCAGTCAAGTTTCCTAAGGTCAGGTCTCCTTTCAGAGTTCTATGAGTGCATGTTTGTCTTTCCTTTCTATCAGCTGGCATTTGAGTCCCCCTTTTCTGTTAAGTAATTTGTTCCTCCATCTTGTTAGGAGCCAGAGACTGGCTCCCATCCTTTCATCAGACCCCAATGCACTAGGGCACAGCCATGTGACCTGGTTTGCCTACCAGACACACTCACAAGGGGCCTTGGCTTGGTGGCTAGTGATGTGAAGAACTGGGTTTCTGAAGAGCTGCTTACAGTTTCCAGGTGCAGCAGGGATTATGGTCCTGCAGTGGGACGAGAGCCAGGACAGTATCTGTGAGGACCAGGACTGCAGTGAGATCATGAGTACTGTTCTAGACATGTAGCCTTCCAGTCTCCTTCTTTAGTCCTAGAGATTCTCTGAAAATTAACATCTCATCATCAAGGAGTTGCTTTGAGAATTAAATGTGAAAACAATATGGGGAATGGTTTGAGCATATTGGTCAAAATTCACTCTTCTATTCCACAAAACAGGTACTTGATCTTGAATTCCAGGCATAGGGCCTAGCCAGCCAGCCATGAGGGTTGGAATGTGGAGGAGGCTTGCTGGTGGAAGCCTTACCTTCTCTATCTGAAAATCTAGTTCTAGCCCTTGTGGGCGTGCTCACTTGACCACTGGGTTGTCGGGGGTGGGAAAAGGGAACCAGCAGCTCGCTGGACTACTGTCCTTCGAAGATGCATGTTCTCTGGGAGCACTTCATGTGGTTTCTGAACAAGGTAGCCAATGGCATTTTAGACACACAAGTTTTATTTCATGGGTTATTATTCCTGGCCCTTCTTCCTAAAGGTTCAGTGCTAATAGTGCTCTCCCAATAGTTGTGAATACCGGAATCTCCTTACCACCCATTTCCAGATACCCTTTGAGAGCAGTACAATTCTAGATAGGATCCATTGAGTTACTGTCTTCTTCCAATAACAGTCAGCATTCTCCCTGAAGAGAATTTCGACCAGCACACCATTTCATGACATTTTTAGTAACACTCTGTGTCCTAGTGATATTTTAGTGCCCCTTATGAACTGATCCGTCTAGAACTTCCCACTCACCCCAGCCTGCTCTTTAATCTAGCGCTGCTTTGAATGATGTGCCAAGGAAGTTGCATCAAAGACAAACTTTACCTACTTGATTTGCCTAAAGACCCACTTGAAGCCAAATCTGAAGGCAAAATGAAACACCCAATATTTATTTTATTTTGACCTACAGTCTTATGCAGTAGCATTTTCACTTATTGCAAGTGAATGCTATTTGGGAGTTATGCCTCCTAGAGCCTACTCTGCCAGAGACTAGAGTTCATCCTCCAGGTAGGAATCTAGTCCCCTGGAGGCCTCTGAGGTATTTCTACTGTGTGAAGACAGTGCTGACTCTAGGAGGAGGCTTCTTTTGTGTGAAATAACACCAGGAGTCCTGATTTACAGGTTGCTTACCTGTACCTACAAGGTTACCTACAGCTACAGGGTTAAATAGTTGTTTTCCCAATAATACATATTTGGATAGAATAGTAGAATATTGGGAGATGAAAGTAACTGGTTTAGCTTCTTTTTTTCCAAATGAGGAAAGAAAGTCAGGAGTGTTGGTTGAAGTGACTTTTACCAGGTCATTATCATAATAGCAACTCACATATCCTGTATGCCAGACATTGTCATTCTAAGCATTATCTCATTTGAGCCTATGACAGTTCTGTTAGGTAGTTATCATCACTATTTTATAGAGGAGGAGACTGAGGCACAAAGAGATTAAGGAATTTACCTACCCAAATCCTATAAATGGCAAGCGGCAGAGCCAGGATTTATGTGGTGGACATTCAGCTCCAGAGTTAGGGTGCTCCTCAGCCATTATGCCATAGCATACTTCGGAAGATGGAAGCAGCATTTGAACCCGAGTTTGTTTGCTCTTAGGTGTAGTGGACTCTCTGTCTCCCCTTATCCCCCCACCCACAGCGGGCTTCCTCCTTTTCTTTCTCTCCACCTCCATCAGTTTCCTGTCTGTCTGTAATTGAAGGTCCTCTTTACTGACATTGCTCCTCGGTGCTTGCAGTCTCTGCCTCATTCACATCTTCACTTTGACATTTCCATGCCTACTGCCTCTCAGTTTTTAGTGCTGCCTTCCTTGCCAAATGCAAATAATGACTGTTCTTTTGCTGTTCCTTGTTTTTGGTGCAGCAGGACAATGAGGGGAGCACAGATCAGTGTTTCTCAAAGCATGGCTGTGGCGAGCCTTGAAAAGAGGGAACCCTGGTAACACGCCTAGAGGTAAAGACAATTTCCTTGCTCCATTGATATCTCTCTCAGGGAAGAGATTCCCAGTAGAGAAGCCAATTCTGGATTCAGAGGAAGCAGTGGCAGTTCAAATCGGTGTGTGTGTGTGTGTGTTAACAGTGCCATGCAGGGAGGATACTGAGGTCTCGAGTTAGGTGATTCTCTGAATAGCAAGCACAGATAGCACCACTGAAGGTATAAGTTTCAACTTTTTCCTGTTTTTTAATATTGGCCAGTGTGAGAGAATGAATGAAAACCCCAAATGAAAAGGACCCACCTTCTATGGATGCCTTCTCCTGCCTTTTACTTCCTCTCCATTCTAGCAACAGCTCAAGTTTGCTTTTTGAGCCAAGGAAGCTGCATATTTTTACTTTGCCTTTGCTGAAAGAGTTGCTGTCACATTCCATGCAAGATGATTCCGCTGATTTGCATGAGGGGAAATATAATCTGTTGAAGATGTAAATGTACACAATTGTTTTCTTATCTATAGGCTTTCTATTTTTTATTTGTAAAGAGTTTGATTTAAATATGCCCATTTGAAGTAAGTTATTATAGGGGCTTATGCAGTGCTGGGTGATTACATTTTTAAAGACCTCTTGTTGGCTAATTCAGCTTTTCTTCTTTTCTGTGAATTCATCTTGTCATGCTTATGGTAAGAACTTCAAGCATTTATATTAAAAATATTATGAGAGATAAGATACAAAGATAAGAAATGGGCCCTGCCTTCTAGGAGCTTGCAGTGAGACATGTTTTAAGTGTATTTTGAAGTCATTTGGAATTTGGATTGAATTCTCTATATAAACAAGGTTCTAACACATTGCAATTATAGAACACTTCATTGTTTGCAAAATACTATCATAATCCTAGGCAAGACAACAAAAGCCTCTTTAACTTCTTATGTAGTTGAAACAATGCAGTTGGAAACCAACTTATTTAAGTGTTTTCTCTCAGTTTTCTTAAAACTGAGAGCTCCCATCATTGGGATCCTGGGCTTTTCCTTTGCCCAGTTTGCTCTGAAGTGGGATTACCAAGGTGTCAAGACACAATCCTGAGTTTTGGGTGAGGAACCTCCATGGGTCTCAACTTCCATATACCCATCATTTTTGCACATTGTACTTAATACTCCAAACTATCTTTTGTGGGACAAATTGAGATTTTCTTATAACAGCCAATAAGATATTTCAGAATTTTGATGTTGCCTTCCAGTCTCTGTGCAGTATTTCAACCTTTAGTTATACTGTATGTTTATGAACTTATTTAAATATTTTATCTATTTTTCCTCTGGTTATTAAAAAAAAAAACACCACACACACATCCAAAACAGGGAAATGAAATTTTAACCTACTCAAAGGGTAGGTTTCATCAAGTGAATATAAATGAGATGGGTTGAATCATTTTTGGTATGTTATAAGTTGGAACTATAGCCTTTTTCAGCCTATTAAGTCAGGCAACTTAGAGTTCAGTTGTGAAGAAATGGAAGTGATAAGACCCAGTATGATAGAAATAGATATTAAAGATTGTGTGTGAAAGACAACATATTTAGGAATTCTATAAGATTGTTTTTAGCTCTTTGAGAGCTAAAAGTTTATTGCATACTTTTGACTTTTTATATTTCGGGGTCATTCTAGATGGAGTTAGGGGACATTAGGACTACATGATATGGGGTAGACTTAACTCTTTAATTGGAGGGACAGGTGGTGACAGTGATGGCTGAACCTTTTGTGCAAAGAATTAGCAGAACGAGGTAACAGGAAAAGAGAAAGCAGAGGTCCAAGTCAACACCAGTAGCTTAGGAGAGTACAGTCATAGAGGGCATGACAGATTGGCACGAAGGTGAGCCTGCTGTTGGGGGAGACACTTGTATGAGCAGAGATATTAGAAAGTCATGTGAGATGTTTTAAATCCCATTAAGTGACAGAGCGACAAAGTATTCTGCCTGCTTAGAGATGACATGAGAGCATGTTTGATGGTAGATCAGGGAAGACTGGATGTATATAACATTTGAGCTGAGCCTGGAAGAATGCATAAGAATTTTTTCCAGCCAGAAATTTGAGGAAATGATATGATGAGAACAAAATGGGATGGAATGAGTGAGGAAAGTGAAAGTTCAGAGAGAGGAAATAAAAGCACATGTTTGGGGAATAGTGAACTGTTGGACAATTATGGATTGGTATAAGGTTTATTGAGAAGAATAGAGAAGATTAAGTTAGATTGTGGCCAGATCAAGGATATTTTATTACTCCAAGCTAGACCACGTTTTAGATTTAATTAGTTATCTTTTTAATCTGGTGATGCAGACCCTGGAAGGAAGGAAGGAAGAGCAGTTACAAAACTTTTCTAAGATTTCAGGTGAGAATTCTGAGGGTCTGAAGCAGGAGGTATACACCGGAATAGGAGGCAGTGGTGGATTTAAGAGCTAGCGTAAGGGTGTTTTGGCATGATTGGATTGTCAAGGATGAGAGAAGGGACGGAATCAAGAATGACTGAAGGAATGAAAGATTGGTAGAGTTATAATAAAAATAGTTAGGAGAAAGACAGAGAAAAGAATAAGATAAATGTAAAAATCTTGAGTTTGGGGTGCCCATGGAATACCCTGTTGGAATCCTCAGGAGTGTTTGGTAGAATTAAAGGCATGGAATTTAGAAGTAGTTTCTAGGGGGTAATGGCAAAAGTAATGGGGGTGAGATTTCCAATGAGAGTATTAAGGACAGAAGGTCAAGGCTTGTGGTTCAGAATTGTGGGAATTTATGCTTTTAGGGTTTAAAGGAGGAAGTTGAACCAATGAGGAGAGAGGAGAATTAAGTACAATGTGAAGGATGACAAAGAAAGAGCCAGCTTTAAGAAGGAAGTGGTGAGCAAAAAGATCAAGTGCTGGGAAGTGGTTGAGGATGTGGCTAGTAGAGGTCACCAGAGACTCCTAAGTGAGCAAGCCCATTTAGAGAGATGCTGTGATGGCTCCTGTCATATTAACTTGACTATCTCTGCAGTGCAGGGGGCAGTGTCACTGTTGGGAACTGGAAGACTGCGGATAAGAAGTGGGCTCTAAGTGGAAGTTCAGAAGAGCAAATGGGAAGACTCATCAGTAGTGAGGGACCAACTAAAGGGAAAGAGCATTGAAAGTGAATGCAGCAGCATGGTTTGAGAATTTTGTAGATGAAAGTAGATGGTGAGTATTCCCAGGGGTTGCAGAGTGACAAGGCAGTTTCAACAGCAGATTAAGGTGTTGAGGGACCCTAGGATGCTTGCAAGGAAGGAGGCTTAAATGCTTGGTCTGGGTGGTAGGTTGAATGGAACTGGAAGGGGAATGAGGCCTTGGTTTGGGGGGAGAAGGGAGAGGGTGATGGTCATAGGCGCACAGAATATATGTAGGAGGAATGAACATGTTGGAAGCAAGAACTATTTGGAGAACAGAATTTCAGGGTTGGGGGCTTTTTAGCCATGATAGTTTCCAAGATTGAGAAATCCCAGGGTATGGCTGAGAAGGTGCTAAAGTACACTGTGGGTGAGATTTTTGGAGTTCCACAGGTCTGGGAGTTGCTAAGTCAGTGCTGAAAGGATTATCAGTATGAATTCTGAACTCACCAGAGTTAAAGGCAGGGGCCATAAAAGGAAGGAAAAAAACTACTATTTACTGAGGCCTACTGTGTGCCAGGCAGTATGCTGAAGTTTTTCACATCTGTTATAGCATTTAATCTTTATAGTAGCCCCGTAATTATGGGTAATATTGTACCTATTTTACAGATGAGAAGCTGAAGCCTCTCAAGGGGGCGCAAGGTCTTCCAGGTAGGACATGCTAGAGATGGTCTGTAAATGCATGTCTCAGCCCAAAGCCCCAAAGCTTCTTTGGGAGAAGAACCATAAACCAAAAGTTGACATCATCATCTGAGGTCAGTGGAGAGTGGGAGTAGACTGGCAGATCAATGGACAGTGACAACCAGAATGGGGATTGTTTGGTATACATAGGCAGTGTGGACTTCAAGAGAAGAGATAATGTTTGGTGAGTGCATTGGGGGAGAGGTCTGGAAATGGAAATGCAGAGCTGACGTTGCTCATAGGTCGCAGTTGTGAGAAGGAGTGGGCTTAGGGGAGTTAGCAGCATCAGGGGCTATATTGGAATGGTTGAGGCTCATCTTGGAGGGAGATTGCCTCCTCACAGCCCTTGAACTCCTATGAGTGTGTCACTTGTTTTTATTCTCTCCATTTCTGTTCTCATATCTGCCAAGAACAGTAATGAAAAATGGGCACTTTCTCTAAGAATTATGATCAAGCTTGGTAAATATTTCAATTCAATTCTTCTGAATACTGAAACATGTATTCAAAATAAAAACAATGGAATGTTAGGTATCACCTCTCAGTGGAAGGGAATGGGTTTTGAGTTTACAGAAAATTGGCTAAATTCTTCATCCTCTTTCTCACTTAAGGTAGACCAGTAAGAAGGTGATCGCTGCACCGTGGTTTCTGAACATAAGCATCCTTCACTATTATTTGTACTATTTTGTTTTCCAGGTTCCCTGACAAAAATCAATTTGCTCTCTAAGCTGGGCATATTTAAATATGAACCCTTAAAATGTCTGGTGGGACATGGTGAAGACCCGAATGGGCCTTGGCACTATGAATGGAGTTATTTCCTGAGTATGAGTAAGAAGTAGTTGACATCAGCGAGTGTTTAGTAGGCACCTTGATGTCATTTTTTCTGGTTTCTGGAGGGCTTTTTCTGTGAGACTGACATCTCTAGGGACCAGGTGAGGCCAGCTTTAGTCAAATATTATAAAAAAGAGTTCGGCTATTATTCTTCTTGGCGTACTAAAATCCATTAATTTTCTGGATTTATTCAGGTGAATTTTTGATAATGCTTCCTTGTTGCATGAAAATTTTCCAGATACATTAGAGTTAATTGGAAACGTTGTTCCTGCCTTTGAGGCAATGTCTATGTCTTTGTGGTGCTGGTTAGCTGGGAGACAGTACACCAGGAAGAGTTACTTGCCCCTGTCCTGATGAGCTAGGTGGTATGGGGTGTAAAGAACCATTCAACAATTCAAAAAGTATTTATTGATTGCCTGCTACAAGTTTGGTATGGTTCTGGGGACTAGAATCATAATAGAAGGCAAGACAGAAGTCTTTACCCAAGGATTTCTAGTGGGGAAGATAGATGGTAAATAATTAACCAAAAAACCATATGAATTATAATGTCAGAGAGTAGTAAGCAGGCTAAAGGAAAGCAGAGAAAGGTGGTAGAGAGGGAGAGGAGTGATCATATTTGTGGTGTGGTCAGTGAAGACCTCCCTGCAGAGATGGCATCTGAGCTGAGATCAGAGTTAAGAAGGCCAGGGACACTTGGCATTGGATACTTTGCTTTTGATGTTTACCGCAGAGTGCTTTAGCATTCATTCAGTTCTCAACCGACAACCCTGGGAAGAAGACACTGATATCTTCACTTTCATGAATGTGAAAAAGGTGAATGGAGGTGGTTAAATGACTAGGTAGAGTGCACAGACCTGGGGCTTGACTGAGACTGCCTCACTCTAGGTGAGGTGTCTCACTCCCGTACCACAAATCAGAGCTGCTTGTAGACATGCATCAGCACACCCATGAGAGGTCTGAGTGTCCGTTCACACAGCAAAGCTGCCAAATGCTGAAAGGAAATGTCAGAGAGGGTCGTCACAAGTGTCCACCTGGGGAAAGGGTGGGTATGGTTGGGCATTCATTGCTCGCTCTAGTCCTGCCAATGCAGAATGAACCAAGACCTCAGAGGACCTGACACCGACCTTGGGGTATTCCCAATAACATTTGTTTGAAAGCATTTAAAAAAATCTGAAAACTGCCTTCATTTAAAATGAATATCCACCAACCCCTCCTTACCAAGTCATGCCTCAGGTGTTTAAGAAATGCTGTGAAGTAACTGACAGTAAGCAAAATGCACAACGTGCCTTTTTGTTCTTGCCTTTCCATTTCAGAGAATTCAGGCTTTCTGAAGCTCCCTCTGGTAACAAAACATCTAAACATGTTCAAAACACTGTTGTTATCTCTCACTTTACCCTTGAGCAATGCAAAGAAAATACTGTGAACTGGCAGTCATCATTTTGCTAACACTGTCTCATGCGTCCTAGCTGTGCTTCTCCTAGAAAACCTCCCTTTTCCTTGCCGTAAGGATGTTTTCTGCTTTGGCTGTTTTGGGGTCTGTTTTCAGGAAGCACATGGTTACAGTTCCTTTTTAAATTTCATCTTGGCCTTATGTTTTGCATCTTTAAGTTCAGCAGATGCATCAGCTGAACTTGTTTCTGGCTTCATGGAAGGGATTTTTACCTGGAATGCAAAAGGGCTGGATACCTGAGCCTTGTTTCTGGCTTTGTATGCCATGGAGGCAAATATGTGGCACTGTCCCTTCCCTAACCTGTGGCAGACATCAGTAGTTGGCCTTGGCCATTATTTTCTTATTATGTATAGACATGGCCCCAGGACCCTTCTCAATTCATGGCAGCCACTGCTGACCACCAGGATTGACTCAGGGATACCACTTCCTTGTCATCTCCAGATAGTCAGAATAACTTCCTGCTGAGAGCTGCCTTGACGGTTTCCACCATAAACTTTGAAATATTTTAAAATGCTCTTATTTTGCTCTTAGTATTAGCATGACAAATATAACACAGACATTACAGAACATCTCTGGTTCTCAGCAGGAGAAGAGGGTGTATTGGAATCTTTGGGAGGGGGTCCAGATATGTATGTATTTTTAAAGTTCCCTAGTTTTATTGACATTTCCACCCATGGGTTGAGGAACATTAGAGCACACATTTCTGGTTTCTGTATTAGGCTTCCTCCTGCTTTCATAGTGGAATAGACACACCTAGAGAAGGGAGATTTGGAAAGCATCTTCATTTGGCAAGAAGCTCAAAGAGGGCCAGCCCAATGTGACATGACTACTCTTTATCCCAGGGAACTGCAGCAGTGGCTGAGTTTCCTGAGAAGGAGGCAACTCCCTCACAATCTAAGCAAAGGAGTTGTCTACTGGCTTTGCCCATCTGAGAACTCATTTCTGGCCCAGAAGGTAGATGGTCTCCCTTGGTGGAAGGACCAGTGCTTCCGTGAGCATGGAGCTGGGTGAGACTGCCTGCTCAGGGCAGGAGGCAGCTTCTCTGACAAAGATCCCATTTGTAGCTTCCAAGAAAGACTGTCCAGAGCACTCAAAAGCAGTTGTAAAAACAGTTTTGCAGAGGCACCTCCTTAGTTTTAACAGTAAATGCTCATAACTGGAGGTAATGATTTGGCAATTAGAAGTCAAACTTCAAATAGGTGCAGGAGACCTATTTCTCAAGAAACAAATTGGGCTGCCTCCCATTGAGCTAAGTTGTACTTTGAACTTTCCTAAAGTTTATTTTCCCCAAGGAAAGAGGGCAAATATCAGTTCATCAGTAATACCTGTGACCATAGATGTCTATGCCGAAGGACTCAAAGTATTTTAGAGATAGCCTCTGTGTCCACGTTTGGCTGTATCAGCTCATAGGGGACTTTATTTCTGTCTTGCACACTGTGATATGCCGGGCAGGCGCTGAATAGAGAGCACATGACTCCTGGTCTTTAGAGGACACCAAATGTCCAGGGGTCTGCCTAGCATCTGGTGGTATAGTATTCATGGCAGTCTGCCTTTCGCTGGTATAATCCATGTACTTGTTTATCCACTCAATTATTCAACAAAAGTTAATGATTGCCTACTATATGTGGAGCCCTAGGCTTTGTTCTTTGAAACAAAGATAAGTGAAAGATTGTCCTGCCGTCATATGATTCAAGATCTAATGGAGAAAACAGACCTGTACATAGATTTTTTTTAAAATTTATTTTTAAGTGATCTCTATACCCAATGTGGGGCTCAAACTTAATCTCAAACCCCGAGATTAAGAGTCACACGCTCTACCAACTGAGCCAGCCAGGAGCCCCATAGATATTCTGAAGCAGTGTAGCAGGTCACCATAGAGAAATGCCTTGAGTTTTCTGATGAATAAGCAGACTTCTCTATTCCTGACAAGGGAGCAGGTGTGGAGGAAGCTTCCTTGTGAAAGTGTCAAATAACCTGCATCTTAGTGGATACCTAATAGGATGCCATTTTCTTTTCTTTCTATTACCTGTCTTTCTAGATGGTCTGACATATCCCAAAATTAGAGAAATAGAAGCCTTTGGTGATGCAGCCTAAGGCAAACCAAGGGACAAAGATTGTTTGAGCATAAAGATACATAGGAGGGGTACCAAGAGGTGGTTAGTGGTGGCCAGGTGAAGAGGTATTGGTTCGTAGATGTTTCACTTTCAGGTTGTTAGAACATAGTTGTCTCTTTTCTTTCTTTCTTCCTCCACCTAAGAATTGCATCTCCTCTGATGCCATCCTATGAGCAACACTCTCTAACCTCTCAGCATTTCATCCTCATCTAGATCCCTAATTTACTTGTTCTCCTACTAGTGTTCACTTTTTGCCTCCTCCCCTTGTCCAAACTACTTCCTTTCCAAACATAGGTTCCACATTCGAGCACTAAAAGCCCTTCCTCATGAAGACCTTGCTCCTGGTCTCTCATCTGGCAAAATCCCAACCATGTTTAATAGCATCTTTCTACTCCTTATCTGCACCCAAGTCACTGAACAAGCAGGACAGCAATACATGGCTATATCTTAGATCTATGAGGACACATCTCGAATGGGTATTCAGCATTGCCCTGCCATCTACCACATCCCCCTACTGGTACATGCATCTTCACACTGTCTGAACACTTATTAATTCATTCAAGATCCATTTGGTGAGCATTAACTTTATGTGTGGCACAGTTACGGGCTCTGGGGACAGAGCAGTGAACATGACCGAAAGATACCTCCTCTCTTGGAGTTCTCACTTAAAGTGGAAACAGATGATACACAAGTAAATATCAGATTATATTTGCTAAGAGCTATGCAGGGAATTTTGGGTGAATTGACGGAAGGCCTGGCTGACTACTTTATATGGATTGGTTTGAGAAAACCTCTCTTGAGGAGATATTTAAGCAAATACCCGCATACCAGGGAGGAGCCAGCATGTGAAGATCAGAGGGAAGAGCATTCAAAGCCGAGAGAACAGTGGGTGCAAAGGCCCTCTGTTGGGACGGGGCTTGGCTGGTGCAAAGAAAAGAAAGGCCAGAATGCCAGATCATAGTGGGCAAAAAAGAGAGTAATTTGAAATTAGAATAGCTACACATGGGTTTGGACTTGGAGATGTAGGGAGCTTCAGGATGTTCCCTGTTGGCCCTGATTTCCATGCTGAAGGAGATGTCAATCTCCCTTAAGACTCATGGTGTATGGTGTGTGTTGTATAGTTGGTAGGAAGAGTAGGGAATTTTGGAGCAGTCACCCAGGGGAATGAAGAGGGGAGGGTAGGGAGAGAGGTAAGGATTGGAGGGTGGAGTTTTGACCCTTCTGCAGCTAGGATCAGAGTTTGTAGTGCCTTTAACCATTCTGGCTATGCTCTATGTGGGAGCAGAGGAAGTTGAATCTTGCATTGATCTGAGGATGATTTTTTCAGAAAATGTAAAGGAAATGAGACTGCAGATAGCTAAGTAGTTTCAAGAAGGCGCTTAGAGGAGACACTAAGGGGATATGAAAGCATCAGGTGAAATGGAGACATCCAGAATCCTCTCTGAGATTGGAAAGCAGTTGTAGAATTAATTTTCAATGGAGTTTTAATACTCAATTTTTTTTCCACCAAGCAACAGCAGCCTGAGTCTAGATGTTAGCTAGGCACCTGGCAGAACGGGAGATATTAAGGTGGTCTGCTTGAATAATAGGTTTACCTTCTTCAGGCAAAAATATTTGTTGAGAAGGCTAGAAGGCAGGATCTTGGAGAAAAGAGAGAAGGATGGAAAAGGTGAAAGGAAGCAGTGCAGAAGAAAGGAAGCTTTCACAAAAGAAAGCTGCTGATTGTTGTGTCCGTGATCAGTCACTCCAACAAAGAGGTCTGTGACATAGCCCTGCCCTCCCAGAGCATCGCCATTCCGCCAGCTGAAGCCCCATCAGGAGACACTGACGGTGATTTATAGGAAGGTCTCCTGTTTGCCTTGGCAGTTTACTCCACTGCATATGGGTTTTTGCTGGTGGTAGACTTTCTTTTAGAATTCTCTTTGTGTGAAAGCAATGGTCACATCTTAATACAAAGCAACCTTTAGAAGATAAACACTTTTTCATCTTTCATGTAAGAATAGAAGAGTTTCCCAATAATTTAGCTTTGCCTAAGGTTTGAGAAGTGTGAAAATATTGAAGAACCATCATCATTTGGGCAAATATTATGTGTCCATCATACTAAAAAAATTAAATAAGAAACCCAAAACAAATTAAATTCTCCAGGAAATATGTGTCTATCATTGAAATCTCAGACTTTCATGAAATAACTGAAAGTTTCTTGCTATTTTTTTCTTTCTGTTTTACCTTATTAGATTAAAAATTATTCTCAGAGTCTTATTTCTAATCAGGCTTTTGATGAGTACTTAATTGATTAGTTACCTGGCCTTTCACTCTTCTGCCTAGGGGCAGCCAGCACAGTAGCCTTTAGGCTAGTTCCAAATGATATTAATTAGTGAAATGCCGGTGGGGGTGGGGTGGGAGGAGTTTGGTGGCCAAGAAGGTTGGAGACACTATGGATAAAACAACGTTAAACAGATTTGTTGTTGTTGTTATTTTTAATTGCTGATTTTCTGAGAGGTTTTAATATGCTAAGAAGCATTAAAAATCTCTAAGTGGGAGGTAAAGTGTGAGATTGGTTTACCTCCTTTTTGTTGGAGGATCTTCTGGGACTGATATTCCACAGAACACACTGTATCTTAGTGCATTGGCACAGACAGCATTAAGTGGGGCAGAAAAGTACTGAAACTCGGAATAATGAGCTTCATACACCAGTGGTCAAGATGTTAAGTTCTCCTTTAGTTCTAATTTGGTTATTGCTTCCTCGTTTCTGTGCTCGATCTACATGCAATCCTTGATATCAGATTAATCTTCCTAAAATTTAACTTTTCTCAGATTGCTCTTCTATTCAGATGACTTTGTATTAATCTAAAGGTGTGACAGACAGTATTTTTCAAAGAGAATCTCCTATTTATCTATTCTTTTCTTACAAGTGACTGATATTCCACCCATATGCTCTTCTGTCATTGTGATAACACTCTTCCAACCATGAAGAAAAGTCTCCCCTTGAAAATGGAAGGGGTTTGTAACTGCTTCAACTGAAAGAGTATGATGAAGTGATGTGTGTAACTTCCAAGGTAGGTTATAAAATGGTTTCATCTTTTCCCTTTCTCTCCATCTGTATCCTATCTGTGTCACAGGCTCTTTCAGACTTTCCCTTGGAACTCAGCCCTATGCTGTGAGGAAGTCTGACCCAACCCACCTATAGAGGCCCTTGTAAAGAGGAGCTGAGACACACCACCTCCCTTATCCCCCCCCCCCCCCCAACAATTAGCATTAAGTTTCAGAATGTGAGTGGAGAACACTTCAGATGATTCCAGACTGTTGGGTCCATGGTCAAAGGAACGAGACTGATACAAAGCGAAGGTCAAGCAAAGCTTTATTTCACACCAAGCATCGAGAATCAAACTGACCGGCCAGGGCCATCTCTTACAAAGAGGTGACCTCTCCCTGCCTTACAGACTAACTTTTATAGCGCAAAGGCCATGTGGTTGGGCCTGGCCACACACAGGTGGCCAATGAGATTGCAACACAGTCATGCTAGGTCACACTTAAGTGACCAATTGAATTACAATTTACCCTATAGTAGATATTTAAACTAGCCTATCACTTTGGACAGAATTGGCACCCAAAAGGCGCCCAAAGGGCGGGGCCCATACTTCTTGGTAGCTAGGGAGACGGTATGTGCCCCTACTGATTGGATACCTCCACCTGGCCTGACCCATCCTTGTATTTGGGCTTTGTTACCTGGGACTGGTTTTCTGGACTTGTTTTTAAGTAAGTCTCCTGGGGGGGAAGGGGGGTAGGGACAGTTTAAGTTTTACTGCTTAAACAACAAAATCACTGTTTAACCAAATGGAATCGCTCTGGCTAAATAAGCCCTTATACAGATCACAGCTTTTTTGAGCTTTCCAGGTGATCCCCAGACATAGAGACAGGCTGTCCTGTCCCCTCTATGCTTTATCTGAATTCCTAATGCACAGAAACCATAAGCATAATAAATGGCTGCTTAATGGTAGTAAATTTTGGAGTAATTTATAACACAGAACATAGTAGCAAAAGTGTAAAATTCCAGATTATTAATCTGACATTAAAGATCCCTCTCTACTGTGGTCTCACATTATCCTTCAGTTCTCATCTTCTACTATTTCTTTATGAACTCACTGCTGAAAATCTAGTTACCTTATTTTTTGTCTCCACGAAAGGTCATATTTTCCTTGCTGTGCATATTTGCTTGTTAGACTGTAAGATCGTTGACTAGTTCTTTCAGTCAGGTTTTCTTAGGACTCCACACAGTGCTAAGAATATAGAGTTGCTTAATAAATATTTGAGAAGTAACTCAGTGGATACATGAATGACATCATTCTCCTAGGTAGACATACCTTTCCTATACTTTTCCACATATTCAAATTCTGTGAATGCCTACAGGACTAAGTTTAAGTGTTATTGCTAGCTGAAGTTTTCCCCATTTATCCCCAAATTGAGCAATTCATTCCTACCTTGAATGAAAACATAATGCATTGCTTTGTACTCCTTACATAGCCCTCAGTGCTTACCAGTTTCAGTGATTTGCCATCTCTCTATGGGCTTATCTATAATTTCTCCAGTTAGTTTTTAAGGTTCTTTAGGACAGACCCATGCCCTGCTTTCTTTTTCCTTCTTATTCTCCTCTTCTTTTTAATTCTTTAATTTTCCTTAGGACCTAGGATATACAGTACACATTCAGAATCTTTTTGTTGATTATTAAGAGCCAAGAACAAAACAAAAGCCCCCAAAGCAAAAAAAAAAAAAAAAAAATCTAATTCAAATCTAGGGTGCATTTTACATTTGTAGCATGTTCTCATTCACACTGACCTTTATGAACTCCATACCATTCACCACACTGTGAACACTGTGCCCGATTTCAGGAGGATGACATACTTTATGAGGAAATTAATATACTAAAGTAATAAGAGCTTGGAGGAGGTGCCTACAGGGCTTCCACAGTAGTGGGGAGGAGAATGGCAGGTCATGAAAGGATGAACTCAGATTCCCAATTCTTTGGGAGCAGTTTTACCTTATCAAAGGGCTGCCACATATAGTTTCATCTGGATAAAGTTCAGTGTGTAAAACAAAATTAAAGGGAGCATGTCAAAGGAAGTGAGGGATTCGGAAATCATAAACTGTTGGAGGTGCTAGGGACGTTCAGTGTATCTGAGAACACATCACACCTGAGAAGACATGAAACCTATCTTCAGTTAACTAGAGTGTCAGGTACGTTAAGGATTTATGCTGAATAGCTTACAATGATTGACCCACCATGAATGGATGTGTAGATTTGGGCTTGTTTTTAGGAAGACTTTAATAATAAAGATTACCATCACTGGGCTAGGCTACCCTCCCAAGTAGTAAGTTCTCTGGCACTGCAGTTCTCCAAACAAGGTCAAATAGGTAGGCTCATGTTAGGAAGAATGATTTAATGACAAGAAGTTGAGTTTAGTGAATTTGTTCAACTTTTAATTTTGGAACTGTTTTAACCTGAGTTTAGTCAAGGAAAAGGAAATTGTTCTTGGTATTTCAAACGGAGAGAATTAAATGCAGGGAATGGGTTATAAGTTTGTAGAGCAGAGTGGAAGATTTGAAAAAGGAGCAGGGAGGTACCTGGAAGAGACAAAAAGAAGACGGGTGATACCCAGAAGTTCTCAGTGTCCTGGAGCAAAGCCCAGAGGCTGCGTCATCTCCTGCTGTGTGGGAGACATGTGGCAGTTCAATCTGGATGTGTTGAAAAGGAACCGTATTAACCGCATTAACCAGGCCTGCAGCTTCTGAAAGGGTGTTGCCTCTGCCCAGGCTGCTGTAGTTCAGAATCACCCCATCCTGCTGTCACAATAGCAACCACCTGCAACCAGTGGCAGTGGCCACACAGTCAGAGCGGGAAGTGGGAATCTCTTCTCTTGGCCCCTTCGACCTCCTGCAAGTGCCTCCTATTTCGAGAACCTAAAGGAAGGTGGTAGACAAGGACACATGAGAGATGTGGTTCACAGATTCTTATCCCAGCAGCACAGAGCACTGTATGTAAAGGCAGGTATGGGGCTGAGAGACACAGGCCAATTAACTGGCCTCTGGGTCCACAGACCATGCTGGCACAAGTGTCTATCTCTCACTTGAACAACTCTAGTAGCTGCAACTGGTCTCCTTAAATCTTTTCTGACCCTCCTGACATTTGGTCTCTAGGCTATAGCTGGATGGGTACCTTTTATTTATTTATTTATTTAAAGATTTTATTTATTTATTTGACAGAGAGAGATCACAGGTAGACAGGCTGGCAGAGAGAGAGAGAGAAGTAGGCTCCCCGCTGAGCAGAGGAGCCCGATGCGGGGCTCGATCCCAGGACCCTGAGATCATGATCTGAGCTGAAGGCAGAGGCTTAACCCACTGAGCCACCCAGGTGCCCCGAAGGGTACCTTTTAAACAAAAATGTAATTGTGTCACTCCTTTGCTTAAAACCTTCCAGTAGATCCTCATTTACATTAGGATATGATCTCACTCCTCTGCATGCATGGCCTGGAAGGCACTGTGTGATCTGCCCCTTGTTTGTCTTTATAGCTTTCTCTTATACAAGGCTTCTTGTCGATCTTTGCAACACAGACATAATGGTCTTGAATTATGTTTCTTGAATGTACTATTCTTCTTTTCTGCCACCGGTCCCTTGTACATGTGCTTTCGCTTTTATCTGGTATGTTAGCCCTATTCCTCAACTCGCAGAAAACGTATACATTCTTTCTTCAGAATTCTTTTCAGTCAGGCTTCCTTCATTGAGGCTTTCTCTGGCCACCTTGACTGGGTCAACTGTTTCTACCTATAGATTATTTACTTCTGTTGCTTTCTATCTCTCATTTTCTCTCCTTCACGCTACATATCCATTGTATTTCTCTCTTCCCCTCGAGACTACTAACTTCATGATGACAGGAATTATGTCCTTTTCTTTGCTCCATAATGCTCCCTCACCACATAACACAGTGCCTGGTATATATATATATATATATATATATATATATTTTTTTTTTTTTTTTTAAAGATTTTATTTATTTATTTGACAGAGAGAAATCACAAGTAGACGGAGAGGCAGGCAGAGAGAGAGAGGGAAACAGGCTCCCTGCTGAGCAGAGGAGCCCGATGCGGGACTCGATCCCAGGACCCTGAGATCATGACCTGAGCCGAAGGCAGCGGCTTAACCCACTGAGCCACCCAGGCACCCCAGTGCCTGGTATATAAAAGATGCTTAGTAAGTGAATAAATGTATGAACACATGGACATATGATTTGATTATTCTTTCTTACTGAGTGGAGAGGACTCTAAGGAAAGTCTCTTTGTGTAATAATATAACCTCCTTCTGAAGATATTTTGCCTTTTCCTTACACTCCCTGAGATCCCCTGCTCTCCTCAGGGGCTTCACTCTTCAATCCCAAATCCTCCCATGAGAGAAGCCCTCTAAGAATGCTGCCTTTGTTTAGTGGGTGATTTTGAAGCCTAGTCTCTTCTGGGAATAAAAAACCCAAACTGAAATAGTTGGAGGTTGCCAGTTGGGAATTTAAAACACTTGACTCTAAGACTGTGGTGACAGGAACACAGGGAAAAATAGATGATAATCTGAATTGCAAGAATTCCCAGGACTCACTGGAAAGCCACCTAAGGATAGTGGGGAAAAAAAACCAAAAACAAAAAACCAACCAAACAGTTTTTTGCAATGGGCTGTATTAGGGTCAGCGCCTTGTTCACTATTTCTTTGGCTATAGTTTTTCATCCTTAGCAGTTGCCCCTGAATCTGGCAAAGTATTGTGGCACTGTTGGTCCCCAAGATGTTTTGCGGTGAGGTCATGGTTGGGCATATAGGTGCCATCTGGATTTTCAATTTGCCACGAGAGCACCCTTTCCTAGGTTTGAGGTTTTTAGAGAATGAGATGGGCAATAAAAGAGAAATATGACATTGTTCATGAGTGATTGTTGTTATTTATTCCCTATCCCTTAACCCATCAGTGAAGTGTCCTAGTCAAGGACTTTAGCTGACTGGGGAACTCCCAAACTCTGCCAGATGGAAGAAATATAAACCCGAGGGGATATATTTTTGCACTGTTTACAGTGCATGGAAGTTTCCTTAAATATATAATCAGAGGTAATTAGTCTATATGGTGTAAGAAGGGGTATAAACACTATTGACATGCTAGTCTCGGAATAGGCACATCTGAGTTGATTTGCCTTTGACAGTTTCTGATTTCCTATATTTTTGATATTTTGGGAAGCAGATGTGATGAGGGTAAAGAAGTTTAAGCTTGAGAATAACATCTCGGTTCCAAAATAATATTGCTTGTTTGCATTCTCTTAACTTTTTAACCTACAGAGAAACACTGACACTTGGAGGGATATTGTCAATCTAGGGCTTAGTAAATCAGAAGATTCAAGATGGCAGGATTCTCTCTGCCACAAACTAATGAGCTTGAATTAAAGGTACTGAAATTCTCTGCCACAGGGGTTGACATCTTTACTCTGGGTTGAATTTTTTATGTTTACGTAACCTTCCAGTCTTGAGGCAGATTTAATATTGGAGTATTTTGTTGTGCCTGTCAGCAACTGTTAAGTCATTCTCTTTGTATCGTGTGAAAATATAAAACACGGCAACAGTATAAGAACAGTATGATTATTAACAGTTTCAAATAGGAACAAATGGTGTTTCCTATATTTGAGACACATTTGATAACTCCAGATATGCTTCCCTTTGCTTTCATTCATAATAGATCTGTCCCGAGGCTCTGCCAGCCTGGAGATAGAATCTGGGTACTAAACACTAGCACAGCCTTTATTCCAAGGCTTGGTGCCGTTCTGTAGAGCCCTATATAAATGCTTGCAGACCTCATTGCTTTGGCTGACACATAACAAATTACCTAAGAACTTAGTGACTAAAAACAACAAACATTTATTACCTCAGAAAATGTAGTTTCTGTGGGTTGGGAATTTGAGAGTGGCTTATTGGCTGGCTTGGGGTGTCTCATGAGATTATAACCAAATATCAACTGGGGTTGTAGTCATCTGAGAGTTTGACTGGAGCTAGAGGATCAGCTTCCAAAATGGTTCTCTCATAAGGTTGTTGGCAGGAGGCCTCAGTTTCTTGTCACAGGGGCCTCTCTCTATGGCTGCTTGAGTGTCCTAATGACATAGCAGCTGGATTTTCCTAGAGTGAGTGATCGAGAAAGAACACAAGGAAGAAATCATGTTGCTTTTAAAGTTCTCCTCCTAGAAGTCATGCTATTTCCATGTTCTATTCCTTAGGTCACTACATTCAAGTTAGACTCAAGGGAACAGGAATTAAGCTCCATCTTGTGAAGAAGATAGGAGTGTCAAAGAATTTGTTAACATCTTTTAAAGTCACCCCATTGCTGATTGTGACCTGCTCTACATTGAAATGATTATATCTTGTTTGTACTGTAAGATTTCCTCATCATCCCCTGGTACTGATGATGGCATGATGATACCTCTGTCCAGGAGCTGCAGCTAGTTTTATAAGTCTGTCCTCCTTCTTCATCGGAGGAGAAGAACACAAAGCACACCTTGCAGGGAATTTAACTTGGTTAAACCTAAACCTAAACCTAAGTTTTTTAAATTAAGAAAAGACAGTTATTTGAGCTTTGCGAGCAGTCTAGTTTCTAGGGCAGAGGGTGTCATCTAAATTTGTGATTGCCTTCTTTTGTTTGGAAGAATAATCTTCAAAATAAAGCGAGTTATTTGAAAGTATAGCAAATCCTTTCCCCCCACCCCCACCCTGGCTTCCCCCTCACTCTGCTGACTGGAGATGGAGCCTCCTTTTGAAGGACTCCATGATCCTTTCCCCCCAGATGTCTCTGTCATGGCTACATGACTCCATTAAAATTTGTGTCCTAATAGGAATAGGTCAGAGACACTTGAGGGAAGGAGGTGTCTGAAGGGAGTCTGAACCCCTGATTCAGACTTAGCACACCAGGCCCAGGTGGTCCTCAAAAAGAGCTGGTTCTGGGCATAGCCTGTGGCCAAGGTTTGAACCCCTCCTGACTCTGGCACTCTTGTAAGAACAGCCAAGTCTATTCCTCCTCAGGACTTTTGCACTTGGTGTTCTTGGCATGAGCCTCCGGTGTTCATGTCCCTACTGTGTGGCTTGGTTGATTCCTTTTTATCATCTAGGCTCTCAGCCCAAATACCCCTCCTCAGACCACTCAGTCTAGAGTAATCTCCTTCCCACTAGCAGGCCCTCTTTATCCTTCTTTTTTTTCCAGGGGTGTATTAATCTTTGAACTTGTTCATTTTCCATTTGTTTGGTCTACCTCACTCATATACTATTTGGACCCTGAGGAACCTCTTACTCTCCTTTCTCTTAGCTGCATCCTTAAAAATTATAGTAGTGTCTGATGCATAGCAGGTGCTCCATAAATATTTATTGCATGAGGAAATGAATGAGTGATATAATAAATACACATTCTACTGTGAAATGAAAAAACCAAGACTAGCCATTATGGGCTGAGAAGCCTATGTGTTTTTGGGAATGTCTGGGAAGAAGAAGCACTGCTAACCTGGAGTCATTACATCTTGAATATCAGACAAATGTGACTCTCTTTGTATTTAAATTATTAAAGCAGAGCATACCTTTTACATGTGTTTTTGTATATATATTGGGAACCTCAGTCCTACCAGTTGGCCAGCTCATTGGTACACATTTTCCTATCCCTCATGGTCACCCAGGTTGAGAATTTGATTACTCCCCATCCAACATGAGGAGTCAGCTCACCTCTGTTTTTTTCTCCCTTGATCCTACCCATTTTTTTTCATCCTTAGCTGGTTTTCCCTTAGTTCAAATGCCAAATCCACCTCACACCTCACACCCTGCCCCCTTCTAACTGCCTTGTGTATATGTCCATTTAAGAATTTTTCTTACACATAATTAAAAATTGCGAGGTGATGAAGAAAAGACAAATAATCCAAACCCTGGTGAATCTCTTAAGTGCCGGAAGTCTGCAGTTATTAGCATTTGTTCCTTTTTTGTTCCAATGGTATTTTCATTGTTCTCCCTTTTGTCTCTAGGGAGAAGTCTTTGCTGTTGGCTTTTTAGAAAGGATTTCACAAATGAAGGGAATATAAAGGACAGACTTAAAAGAGGGAAGAGGACTACTATTTGAAGCCAGGTTAGACCACTTAGGGAATCTGGATATGGTCCTTTTCAAGTCTGTCCTGTGCTTGAAAGCACATAGCAGCCTCTGTACTTTGCTAGCCTAAGTTACTTGGCAAATAATACCCTTTCTTTCAGAGGTGATTGCATCTTGTCAGAATGTGGCTTGACCCTGTCAGTGAGTTTACAAAATGCAAAATTATTTGGCCATATTGGATTGAGAAACCTGCAGCTGAGCAGTGAGGAGATCTGTGTTGTCATTAAACAGGTGCAATAGCACCGCAAATTCAGGTTGAAGTCAGCAATAGAGTGAGTAGGCTGCATGTGGTTGCCGCTCTAGATCTGCTGTCCATCCCTATGTCCATCCGGTTACAAGCCTCCAGAAAACTGTCCTGTGTGGGCTGTGTTAGTGGGATCCTACGTGTTCTGGTTTCTAGGTGGATTTGGCCAATGGAAGACATCAGCAGACAACCAGAGAGCAGGAGGAGAGGAAAGTCAGGGTATTAAGTCCCCTAGCTTCTGTCCAGTGGATGCTTTACAGATGGCCCTTTACATATATCTGTCTCCCAATTTCCAGTAACAACTTCTTCTCCCTATGCTCCTTCAGTGTAGGGACATTTTCATAAGTGCTTTTGTAAGAGCTCTTCACAACTTCTAGGCTTAAGGTGTTGCATTATTCCTTCCCAGATTCTCCAAATTTTGTCCATCTCTTTGGAATCAGTTCCTTTCTTTAAATTCTTCTCAAGTTGATAATGCCATCTGTTTCCTGTCAGGGCTTATATGCCTTGGTCATTTGATCTTAGTCTTCCCTTTTAAGACTAAATGTGGAACACACTGTCAAAACTTGGAGACAGGCTTCTTAGCAGTTTCTTCTTCAGTATCCTGACAAAAGAAAGTGAGCGTACAAACTTATACTGTTAATTATATACTTTGCAAAAGTGTACATACACATGTGCAAATTAATTGAGAAATAATTTTATCTCATTTCTAAGTATGCCCTAGTAACTGTGTTTTGAGTTGATCAGCGTAATTAAGAAGTCCATCAAGAACCCAGGGCTAGCTGAATCCCTCTGGGAGCTTCAGCACCTAAAGTCATTGCTTAAAATTTAATGGCAGTTTTCCTTTCCACTTGTAGAGCTATTCAGCAGTGAATGTCTACCCTGCTCCTACCATATTCCATGTTGTCTGGCAGATCTACTTCCTCCTCTATGAAAAGCTAGAAACTAGGAAGAAGTATTCAATACATTATCCAAGTGATAAAGTTATCAGAATGGTTAGTGGACTTTACTTATTCTCTAAAAAATAAACTTTTTATTTTGCAGTAATTTTAAATTTACAGAAAAGTTGCAAAGAGAGTACAGAGAGTTCCCATATGCCTTTTACTCAGCTTCCCCTAATATTAATATCTTACAAAATGATGGCAATCTTAGTCAAAACTAAGAAACTAACATTGGTATAGTCCTATTAACTTAAACTCTAGATTTCATTTGGATTTCAGTGGTTTTCCCACTCATGTCCTTTTTCTGGTGGAAGATCCAATCTAATATACATGTTGCATTTAGTCATTGGATCTCCTTGGCCACCTCCAACTATGACAGTTTCTCAGATTTTCTTTATTTTTTCATGACCTTGAAAATTTGCTCATCACTTTCAAATTAGCTGGAACTTTATGAATGCAGTCAAAACACTAAATACAATTTTATGTCCCTATCAAGGATAGGTAAGAATTATTTTCAAGCAGCTACTGTCATCCCTTGGGTTCCCCCATGGAGGATAGTTCAGAGCTTTCACTTGCTTCCACCCTCTATCTTACACATACCTATCAGTGATGTTTAGTGTGTTGTGATTTATGATGAAAATAGAATGATTCTGGGGACATGCTTCTTACTTTGTGATCAGTGCCTGCTTATCATGGTGGCCAATGGCTTTCATTAGCTACCAGTCTGGAGAAATGAAAATCTCTCCTTTAGGAAATATTGTCCATTCTTTTTTTTTTTTTTTTTTTTTTTTTGTCCCAATAGCCTCCCCTTTTAATGAAGCCAATCTGTAAACTCCCTAAGATGGAAGCACTTGCAATAATTTGGAATAATGTCCTGAACCTAAGTTTCCATAAAAGACTGGCTTGTTGTTTGGTCTTTCTTGTGCTTTCTGTGTTACATGTTGTTACTTAAAGGATAATATTCTTCTTGTAATGCTTTTAAGCACTGCTTTGTGAAAGGTGTTGGAAAGGTGAAAATAATAATTAAATCTTACCTCAAATGTAATTTTATGATTACATAGCACTGTTTCCTAGAACTCTCAACATTGTTGTGGACCCACAAATGCCTCCTATGTGTCACAGTAGAGAAAATGCTAAAACAGGGCTTTGTTGTTCAATTATTTTTATATCAGCATATGAATAGATTCTCAGTGTCTAGACAACCACGTACTTGTGCTCATCCTCATCCGTGTGACTAAATGAAAAGGCATGACCCCAATAATGTTGTGTTGGGCGATTGTAAAGCCAGGCCACCAAAGCTAAGAGAGTCAAACTAGAAGGAATGACTCTAATCTTCTGTGAACTAGTGCGTTTTATAATCTTCAGAGACTTTAGGACAGACTAGCAGCCTCAGTTTTGTATCCTTCAACAATCTGGAGGAAAGATATCTTCGGTTATATTCATTCATTTATTCAGGCACGTATAGAGCACTGACAGTGTGTTAGACATTATGCCAGTTTCTTAGGCTATCAAGATGAATGAGAATCGGTTTTCATTCATCTAAGAGAGAAGAAAGGCAACAAATAATTGCTGCTTAGTGTGATATGTACTGTGGGGGGAGGGAAAAAAAGGGGGCCCTGGGAGCACAGGGAAGTGGGGGAGTGAGTAGGGAAATGAGAGATGCCAGTGGTCTTGGTCCTGGTCTCTTTGGTCCTCCTTGGTCTCTTTAGAGCTTAAGACTTCCAAAGTGATTGCCACTTTAAATAAAACTGGAGAAATAGTGTCATGTATAGTGAGATTAGAGAAAAGAAGGGAATGAGATAGAATGTGGGAAAATCAATAGGAGGCAGTTACAAGAGTGCAGGCAAGGGAATACAGTTTTCCACCTCCTCTTCTGTTCTGTTGTAAAAGAAAATCATAGTCTATAGAAGAAAAATATATGGAGCTAGTTTATAGTTGAAGAAATCCTAGCTCTACTAGTTTCTGCCTGTGTAACCTTCAGTAAGTCAGTGGAGTTCCCCAACTCTCCATTTCCACTTCCACAAAACAATATAAAATGTGGACTCAGCTGCCTCATTGCTCTCAGATTCTTCCTCTGCCTTTTCCTGTTCTGCTTTGTAATACAGGAAGCTACATTTCTTTCCCAGACTTCCCTGCCCTTTGGTTTCCAGGTTGAGCTGGCCAATGAGAGGTAGCAGCAAAATATTACAGAGTGTTAGTGACGAGAAGCCGGAGTATTTCTCCTCCTTTTGGCTTTCTGTGGCATCTGTGGCTTATCATTTCCTTTATAGCTGTAGCAGCTGCTGGAGAGCCCAGATTTCTGTGCTGTTTCACCACTTCCTCCTATTGTCCCTCCAGACCTAGGGGTGATAGTAGCTTCCTACTGTTGATAATGCCAGGGTTCTTTCAATAACCCTGACTGTATTCCTAACTTTTCCAATGTAACCAATCTTCAGAATCAACTTTCCTTTCTTTGTAGGATAAATAGCAATTTTTATTTTCTTGACTAGATCATGACTAGCCTATGAAATGGGAGTGCTTTTTAAACTGTGATGTAAACGAAGATATGTTATATCATGCTATTACTGTTTAGGACTTTGATAACTGGAGAGTCTTGGAATACAAAGTCCTATGGTAGGTTAAGCTTTGTCCTGCTTATACTAATTGGTGGGCCTATCAGCCAAGTAAGCAAATTCTTCATTTATGGGCCCTGTGTCTGCATGGCCATACCAGAAGCCAGCAATTGGTTGTATATTAGTGGCTTTTCTCTGTTGAACAGAGACACACATATATAAAACATATCCTGGGGCACCTGGGTGGCTCAGTAGGTTATAGCCTCTGCCTTTGGCTCAGGACATGATCCCAGAGTCCTGGGATCAAGCCCTGAGTTAGACTCTCTGTTCAGCGGGGAACCTGCTTCTCCCCTGCCCCCGCCACTTGCCTCTCTGCCTACTTGTGATCTCTGTCAAATAAATAAAATCTTTTTAAAAAATTTAAAAAAGAAAACATATCCTTGTCCTCTGGGAGCCTGAAATCTAGAAAGAATTAGCAGGAAATACCTAACTTGGTAGTAACATCCTTTGGGGGGAGGAGTCAAGATGGCAGAGAAGTGGCAGGCTGAGACGACATCAGGTAGCAGGAGATCAGCTAGATAGCTTATCAAACCATTCCAAACACCTACAAATCCAACAGGAGATTGAAGAGAAGAAGAGCAGCAATTCTAGAAACAGAAAATTGACCACTTTCTGAAAGGTAGGTCCTGTGGAGAAGTGAATCCAAAGCAACGGGAAGATAGATTGCGGGGGAGGGGTCTGCTTCTGGCAAGCGGCAGAGCAATGGAGCACAAAATCCGAACTTTTAAAAGTCTGCTCCATTGAGGGACATTGCTCCAGAGACTAAATCGGGGTGAAGCCCACACAGGGGCAGCGTGGTCTCAGGTCCTGTGGGGTCACAGAAGGATCAGGGGTGTCTGAGTGTTGCAGAGCTTGCAGGTATTAGAGCAGGGAAGCTGGCTACAGAGATGGATATATTAGCCAAGGAGTGAGCTCTCAACTCGGGGTTACCTTAAATTGTGATCTGTGGCAAAGGCCACTGCTCTGTGAGTGGGGACCCCACAAGACCCAGGGAGACACCCCTGGAAGAGCGCAGGGATCTGCAGGGTTTGGAGACTCCAGGTGGGGCTGTGTGCCAGAGACAGAGAAGCTTGGTCACAGGCTGCTTGAGCTTGGAGCGTGGCCGGAGACAGGAGTGATTGAGTGCTTTTCTCCAAAGGTGCACTGAGGAGTGGGGCCCTGCACTCTCAGGTCCTCCGTGCCAGAGATTGGAAGGCCACCATTTTCATTCCCATCCTCCAGAACTCTACAGAAAGCATTCAAGGAACAAAAGCTCCCTAAAGTGAACCCAAGCAGATTACTTAGCCTGACCCCTGGTAAGGGGAGTGCAATTCCGCCTCAGGCAAAGACACTTGAGAATCATTACAACAGGCTCCTCCCCAAGAAGATCAGCAAGAAATCCAGCCATGGCCAAGTTCACTCACCAAGGAGAACAGTGGGGTTTCAGAGGAGGAGAAAGCAAAGCATGGAATTCATGGCTTTCTACCCATGATTCTTTAGTCTTGCAAAGTTAATTACATTTTTTAATTTTATTTTTTTCTTCTGCTAAATTATTTTTATAACTTTTACCTTTTCCTCTTTTAACGTTTTTTAACTAGTTTATCTTAACAATACCTTTCAAAAAAAAATCTTTTTTGAACCTTCATTATTATAGTCATATTTTATCCTTCATTGTATCTGACTTTATTTTTTGTATACACATAGGGTTTTTTCTTCTAAAAAAATTTGGGATACAACTTCTTCTAATAGATCAAAATATACCCTAAATCTAGTACAAGGCTTTATTCTAGTCTCCAGCCTGAGAAAATTCTCTCCACTTCCTTTTTCTTTATTCTCCCAACCAACTTATCTTATCAACTCCTTTTTTAGAAATTAAAATAATTTTTTTTCATCTTTATAGTCATATTCCATCCTTCATCATGTTTACGATTATATATGTTTTTCATTCTTTAAAATTTTGGGAGGTAGTTTCTTCTAAGAGACCAAAATACTCCCCCAATTAAGTGGGTGACCCTGTTCTATTCACCAGTCTAATATATATGTGTTTTCTTTTTTATATTTTTTCTTTCTTTCCTTATTTAAAAATTTTTTTTCTTTTCTTTTTCCTTCTGAACTTTTTTTTTACCCTTTTTCTTCCCCCCATGATTTGGGGTCTCTTCTGATTTGGTTAAAACACATTTTACTGGGGTCTTTGCCACCATTTTAGTATTTTATTCACTCGTTCATATATTCTTATCTGGATAAAATGACAAGGCAGAAAAACTCACCACAAAAAAAGAACAAGAGGCAGTACCGAAGGCCAGAGACATATCAATACGGACATTGGTAATATGTCAGTTGTAGAGTTCAGAATGACGATTCTCAAGGTGCTAGCCAGGTTCAAAAAAGGCATGGAAGATATTAGAGAAACCCTGTCTGGAGAAATAAAAGCCCTTTTTGGAGAAATAAAGGAACTAAAATCTAACCAACTTGAAATTTAAAAAAAAGCTGTTAATGAGGTGCAATAAAAAATGGAGGCTCTTACTGCTAGGATAAATGAGGCAGAGGAGAGAATTAGTGATACAGAATACCAAATGACTGAGAATAAAGCAGCTGAGCAAAAGTGAGACAACTACTGGATTACAAGGGGAGAATTCGAGAGATAAGTGATACCATAAGATGAGACAACATTAGAATAATTGGGATTCCTGAAGAAGAAGAGAAAGGGGAGCAAAAGGTATATTGTAGAGAATTATTGTAGAGAATTTTCCTAATATGGCAAAAGGAACAAGCATCAAAATCCAGGAGGTGCAAAGAACCACCCCCCTCAAAATCAATAAGAATAGGTCCACACCCTGTCATCTAATAGTAAAACATACAAGTCTTAGCGACAAAGAGAAAGTCCTGAAAGAAGGCCAGGACAAGAAGTCTGCAACATAGAATGGTAAAAATATTAGATTGGCAGCAGACTTATCCATAGAGACCTGGCAGGCCAGAAAGAACTGGCATGATATATTCAGAGTACTAAACGAGAAAAACATGCAGCCAAGAATACTATATCCAGCTGAAAATACTATATCACTGAAAATAGAATGAGAGAGGAAAATGTTTCCAGGACAAACAAAAACTAAAAGAATTTGTAAACACAAAACCAGCTTATAGGGAATTTTGAAAGGGGTCCTCTAAGCAAAGAGAAAGCCTAAAAGTAGTAGATCAGAAAGGAACAGAGACAACATACAGTAACAGTCACCTTAAAGGCAATACAATGGCACTAAATTCATATCTCTCAATAGTTACCCTGAATATAAATGGGCTAAATGCCCCCAATCAAAAGACACAGGGTGTCAGAATGGATAAAAAAACAAAACCCACCAATATGCTGGCTACAAGAAGCTCATTTTAGACCCAAAGATGCCTCCAGATTTAAAGTGAGGGAGTAGAAAACAAGTTACCATGCTAATGGATATCAAAAGAAAGCTGGGGTGACAATCCTTATATCAGATCAAAGATCAATTAGATTTTAAGCCAAAGACTATAATAAGAGAAGAGGAATGACACTATATCATACTCAAAGGGTCTGTCCAACAAGATCTAACAATTTTAAATATATATGCCCCTAACATGGGAGCAGCCATCTACATAAACCAAATAATAACAACAACAACAAAAAAAAAAACACACACACACACACACTGACAACAACACAATAATAGTAGAGGACTTTAACACTCCCCTCACTGAAATGGACAGAACATCCAAACAAAAGATCAATAAGGAAATAAAGGCCTTAAATGACACACTGGACCAGATGGACATCACAGATATATATAGAACATTCCATCACAAAGCAACAGAATACACATTCTTCTCAGTGCACATGGAACATTCTCCAGAATAGATCACATCCGAGGTCACAAATCAGGCTTCAACTGGTATCAAAAGCTTGGGATAATTCCCTGCATATTTTCAGAACACAATGCTCTGAAATTAGAGCTCAATCACAAGAGGAAATTTGGAAAGAATCCAAATACATGGAGACTAAAGAGCATCCTTCTAAGGAATGAATGGGTTAACCAGGAAATTAAAGAAGAATTGAAAAAATTAATGGAAACAAATGATAATGAAAACACAACGGTTCCAAATCTGTGGGAAACAGCAAAGGCAGCCCTGAGAGGAAAATATATAGCAGTACAAGCCTTTCTCAAGAAACAAGAAAAAAATACACAACCTAGTACACAACCTAATCCAAGAATGGCCAAGAAAGCCTAAACCCAGCAGAAGAGAAATCATAAGGATCAGAGCAGAAATCAATGAAATAGAAACCAAAAAAATAATAGAATGAATCAACACAACTAGGAGCTGGTTCTTTGAAAGAATTAATAAGATTGATAAACCCCTCACTAGACTTATCAAAAAGAAAAGAGAAAGGACCCAAATAAATAAAATCATGAATGAAAGAGGAGAGATTACAACCAACTCCAAAGAAATACAATGAATTATAAGAACATATTATGAACAATTATACACCAGTAAATTTGACAATTTGGAGGAAATGGATGTATTCCTAGAGACGTATAAACTACCACAACTGAACCAGGAAAAATAGAAAGCCTGAACAGACACATAACCAGTAAGGAGATTGAAGCAGTCATCAAAAATCTCCCAACAAACAAGAGCCCATGGCCAGATGGCTTCCCAGGAGAATTCTACCAAACATTTAAAGAAGAATTAATTCTTATTCTCCTGACTGTTCCAAAAAATAGAAATGGAAGGAAAACTTCCCAACTCATTTTATGAGGCCAGCATTACCTTGATCCTAAAACCAGACAAGGATTCCATCAAAAAAGAGAATTACAGACCAATATCCTTGATAAACACAGATGCAGAAATTCTCACCAAAATACTAGCCAATAGGATCCAACAGTACTTTAAAAGGATTATTCACCATGACCAAGTGGGATTTATTCCAGGGCTGCAAGGTTGGTTTAAGATCACCAAATCAATGTGATACAATACATTAATAGAAGAAAGAACAAGAACCATATGATACTCTCATTAGATGCTGAAAAAGCATTTGACAAAGTACAGCATCCTCGCTTGATCAAAACTCTGCAAAGTGTAGGGGAAGAGGGTACACACCTCAATATCATCAAAGCCATCTATGAAAAATGCACAGCAAATGTCATTCTGAATGGAGAAAAACTGAGAGCTTTTCCGCTAAGGTCAGGAACACAGCAGGGATGTCCGTTATCACCACTGCTATTCAACATAGTACCAGAAGTCCTAGCCGCAGCAATCAGACAACAGGAAGAAATCAAAGGCATCCAAATCAGCCAAGAAGAAGTCAAACTCTCACTCTTTGCAGATGATATGATAATTTATGTGGAAAACTCGAAAGATTCCACTCCACATCTGCTAGAACTTGTACAGGAATTAGACAAGTGTCAGAATATAAAATCAATGCATGCAAATCAGTTGTTATTTCTTTATACCAAAGAGTCAAAACCATTTACAATTGCACCCCAAACCACAAGATACCTAGGAATAAACCCAACCAAAGAGGCAAAGAATCCATACTCAGAAAACTATAAAGTACTCATGAAAGAAATTGAGGAAGACACAAAGAAATGGAAAAATGTTCCATGCTCATGGATTGGAAGAGCAAATATTGGGAAAATGTCTATGCTACCTAAGGCAGTCTACACATTTAATCAATCCCTATCAAAATCCCATACATTTTTTTTTCAAAGAAATGGAACAAATAATCCTAAAATTTTTATGGAACCAGAAAAGACACTGAATAGCCAGAGAAATGTTGAAAAAGAAAGCCAAAGTTGGTGGCATCACAATTCCAGACGTCAAGCTCTATTACAAAAGTGTCATCGTCAAGACAGTATGGTACTGGCACAAAAACAGACACATAGATCAATGGAACAGAATAGAGAGCCCAGAAATAGACCCTCAACTCTATGCTCAACTAATCTTTGACAAAGCAGGAAAGAATGTCCAATGGAAAAAAAGACAGTCTCTTTAACAAATGGTATTGGGAAAATTGGACAGCCACGTGCAGAAAAATGAATCTGGACCATTTCCTTACACTGCACATGAAAATAGACTCAAAATGGATGAAGGACCTCAATGTGAGACAGGAATCCATCAAAATCCTTGAGGAGAACACAGGCAGCAACCTCATCAACCTCAGTTGCAGCAACTTCTTCCTAGGAACATCGCCAAAGGCAAGGGAAGCAAGGGCAAAAATGAACTATTGGGACTTCATCAAGATCAAAAGCTTTTGCACAGCAAAGGAAACAGTTAACAAAACCAAGAGACAGCTGACAGAATGGGAGAAGATATTTGCAAACGACACATCAGATAAAGGGCTAGTATCCAAAATCTACAAAGAGCTTAGCAAACTCAACACCCAAAGAACAAATAATCCAATCAAAAAATGGGCAGAGGACATGAACAGATATTTCTGCCAAGAAGACATCCAGATGGCCAACAGACACATGAAATAATGCTCCATATCACTTGGCATCAGGGAAATACAAATCAAAACCACAATGAGATATCACCTCACACCAGTCAGAATGGCTAAAATTAACAAGTCAAGAAATGACAGATACTGGTGAGGATTCGGAGAAAGGGGAACCCTCCTACACTGTTGGTGGGAATGCAAGCTGGTTCAACCACTCTGGAAAACAGCATGAAGGTTCCTCAAAAAGTTGAAAATAGAGCTACCCTATGACCCAGCAATCGCACCTCTGGGTATTTACCCTGAAGATCTGAAGAGACACATGCATCCGAATGTTTATAGCAGCAATGTCCACAATAGCCAAACTATGGAAAGAACCTAGATGTCCATCAACAGATGAATGGATAAAGAAGAAGTGGTATATATATATACAATGGAATACTATGCAGTCATCAAAAGAAATGAAATCTTGCCTTTTGCGACGATGTGGTTGGAACTAGAGGGTATTATGCTTAGTGAAATAAGTCAATCAGAGAAAGACAACTATCATATGATCTCCCTGATATGAGGAAGTGGAGATGCAACGTGGGGGGGTTTGGGGGGTAGGAAAAGAAAAAATGAAACAAGATGGGATCAGGAGGGAGACAAACCATAAGAGACTCTTAATCTCAGAAAACAAACTGAGGGTTGTTGTGGGGAGGGGAGGCAGGGAGAGTGTAGTGGGGTTAAGGATATTGGGGAGGATATGTGCTATGGTGAGTGCTGTGAAGTGTGTAAACCTGGTGATTCACAGACCTGTACCCTTGGGGCTAATAATACATTATATGTTAAAAAAAAATCCTTTGGGATCTGTAGGTAAAAGCCAAGTACAGCTTTCATTAAAAAGCTTCTCTTGATGAATCAAACAATTATCAAGAAATCAAAAAATAATCTAGCATGTATTATGTAGAGGACATTGTTCTAAACAATACAGTGTATAAAGGAGGATTCAGACATGATTTTCCTCTCATGGAGCTTGTTTACAAAATACTGGAGGAGATAAGATAGAATTACATGAAATTAATAGTAAAAAGAAGTATGTTATGTTTAAAAAATGCAGCGATAGTTAGTTGTAAGAACTTCAATATCCTTGCCTAATAAATAGTTCAGTTCAGTTTTCCACTTCCAACTGCACACATTATTTTTAAATATTTTGCTCATTTTGTATATATAAATGA
>NC_081563.1:56838609-56887392 GCF_022355385.1 Mustela nigripes | reverse complement strand
ATGAAATCATACATTAAATAATAAATATATTTTTCACAAAAATATTTAAGCAATTAATTTCTGGGTATAAACGCTTCGGTATTATGTAATAACTTTTAGTTATGAAATCATACATTAAATAATAAATATATTTTTCACAAAAATATTTAAGCAATTAATTTCTGGGTATAAACGCTTCGGTATTATGTAATAATTTTTAGTGTTAGTTTATGTATATAATGTTGTACCTGCTTGAGATACTGTCATTTGGTGATAAGTGGGAAATCACAAGGTTTTCTCGTTGTATTGGTTAAGAGCCCAGCTGTGGAGTCCAGCCAAACTAGATTGAAAATCAGATTCCACCACATACTTGCTGTGTCACTATAGGAAATTTACTTCTGTAAATCCCATTTTCTTCATTTGTATAATCTAAGTATTACATAACACATAGGTTATTATCAGGATTAAATGAGGCAGTTTAAGTAACCCTTTTTAGTCTGATGCCTGGAACATAGCAAATGCTCAAAAAAAGTCATTATTGTCTCTACCTTTGTCCCAAAGTAGAATCTGAGAGCAAAATGATAAGGATTGGCATAAAAATGTATAGCAGGCTTCCATTTCTGGCCATGATGGAATAAGAGGAACAAACTTTATGCCTTTGCTGTAAACAACAAAAGTCTTGGCAAAACAAATGAAAGAATTGCTTTTATATTTTGGACAATTGGCAGGGAAGGATTGTGATCCTTGAAAGAAGGGAACAAATGAAGTGAGCCTTTTGATTGCTCAGCTTTCTGCCTAGAAAAACACTCTGAATTGTGGAACAGGGAGTAAAATTGCAAACAAAGTATGCTAATTCTGTGGAGTTGAAGAGACAGAAATCTTAGTTCAGAGAAGCTAACAAGTCTGTAACATAAAGGGCATAGTTATGGAGAGGAAGGTGCTACCCAGAAAAATGTCTCCAAGAATATGTATGGAGGTCTCGTTGAGTCTTTGCTGAAAATTGTGATCTGCATTCATAGAGTGAAATCCTACCAAGACCAGCTGGTAAGCTGCGAGCTGAATGTTTTCCATAGATAACCCACAGTTAGGAGGTGTTCAGGTTCTGACTAGTGAGGGTGAAAAATCCTGTTGATCATTCAGTAGAAACTCCAGAAAAGTCATACCTTAGTAGTGGAGTTGAAATTATCTTTAGAATGAGAGCTTCTCTAGATACACTTTAAAACGCTTTGGAAACAAGTATCCAACTCAGCAAGTAATGGTATAAATCCTAAAGTTCTCTAAAGCAGGATAACCATATTCAGATGCTCAAAAATGTGAAACATGCAATGTCTGGCATGCAATGAAGAATTACTCAACATATGAAGAAAGGAAATTGGGACTTGTAACCAGAAGAAAAATCACTTAATGAAGCAAATTATGGAATCAGCAGACAAGAGTACAAAAGTATTGGGAAGGATAAAATAAGATGAAATCAGAGAGTAAGACAAAGCATAAAAGACTTTTAACTATAGGAAACAAACAGGGTTGCTGGGGGGGGTAATGGGGTAACTATTTGATGGGCATTAAGGAAGGTACATGATGTAATGAGCACTGGGTATTATATGCACTTGAATAACTGAACTCTACATCTGAAAATAATATACTATATGTTAATTGAATTTAAATAAAATAATGGAGAAAAAGTTTACAAAAGTAGTATCACTATGTTAAGTATTTAGTTTTTCTAAAGACCTAAGATCTCTATTTTTAAAAAAATTTTTTAAAAAGATTTTAATTATGAAAGAGACCAAGCACATGAGTGGGGTGGGCGGCAGGGCAGAGGAGGAAGCATACTCCGTACTGAGCACGGAGCCCAAGGTGGGACTCACTCTCAGGATTCTGGGATCACGACCTGAGCCAAAGGCAATTGCTTAATGACTGAGCCACTCAGGCGCCCCTGTGTTCAAGTATTTAAAGGAAATATGAATACAATGGGGGAAGAAGTGGATAATATTTAAAAGGAGCAAATAGAACTTCTAGAGATAAAAATACGATATCAGAAATGACAATTTCCCTGAGAAGTATTGATAGCAGATTATATATTTATGAAAAAAACAAAAAGATCAGTGAATATGAAAATATGGTAGAAGAGAGATCATGAAGGAAACACAGAAAGAAGTAGAATGAAAGGTAAAAGAATTTTGGTTGACCTATGGTACAATATCAAGTATTCTATCATATGTATAATTGGACTCCTAAAAAAGGGGGAGTGCAGAAGAAATTATCTGAAGAAACAATAGCCCCAATTTTAAGATTTGAGGCAAATGATGAACCCATATTCCAAGATGTTCATTAAATCCCAAACCTAATTAATTAGCGTAAAAAACACCAAGAGACATTATAATTAAACTGAAGGAAAACAGTGATAAAGAGTGAGTTTTATAAGCAGCTAGAGAAATAGATCACAGAGAAAAAACATCACATACCTCTCACCAGAAACTATGCAATACAGGGATGCCTGGGGTGGCTTAGTCAGTTAAGGGTCTGCCTTCAGCTGATCCCAGGGTCCTGGGATTGAGCCACTCCCACGTGGGGGAGCCCTTCCTCAGCTCAGGGGAGAGCCCTTTTTTTCCTCTCCCTCTGCCTTTCTCCCTCCCCTCCCCTGACTTGTGCTTGTTCTCTCATGTGCTCTTTCTCTCTGAAACAAATAATACGTTTTTAAAAAATTAAAATTAAACTATGCAATACAAAAAACAATGTTTCTGTATATTTGAAGTTCTAAAAAAAAAAAAAAAAGAAAAAAAAAGCAAAACCCATCATCCTAGAATTCTTTATGCAGTGAAAATATCCTTCCAAACTGAAGGCAAAATAAAGTTGCTTTCAGACTAATAAAAGCTGAGGAAATACATTGGCAACAGAATTACAGGATAAGAAATATAAGAACATTCCTTCAGATGGAAAAAAATCTGATGCCAGATGGAAACTTATATATACACAAGAGATAAAAAAAAATACTTGAAATGGTAAATATGAGGGGAATGCAAAATACATTTTTTGATATTTAAATTTCTTTAAAATATATCATTTTTTTAAAGATTTTATTTATTTATTTGACAGAGAGAAATTACAAGTACCCTGAGAGGCAGGCAGAGAGAGAGAGAAGGAAGCAGGCTCCCTGCTGAGCAGAGAGTCCAATGCGGAACTCGATCCCAGGACACTGAGATCATGACCTGAGCCGAAGGCAGCGGCTTAACCCACTGAGCCACCCAGGCTCCCCAAATATATCATTTTTTAAAAGTAAAAATAATAGTATTGAGTTGTGAAGCTTGTAAAAAATATAGGAGTAAAATGTATGACAAAAATAGTATAATGAATGTGAAGGATGATATGGAAGTATTATTCATGATGAAGTTCTTACTTTGTATGTGAAGTGGTATAACAATGTGAAGGTAGACTGTGTAATTTCTAGATGCCTATTGAAGGTTCTAGAACATCCTGTAAAAAACCCCTAAAAGCCCCCCCAAAATGAAGAGTTTTAGTTAATAAGCCAGAAGTAGATATAAAAAAGAATTTTTAAAATGTACTGTATTAATCTAAAAAGAAGCAGGAAAAGAGGGAAAAGGGAACAAAAGTCAGAAGAAATAGAAAGCAATAGTGAGATGGTAGGTTTAAGTGTAAATTATCTTCATGTTCCAATTAGCATAAAGAGATTGTATGGTTGTATATAAAACTTAGACCCAGTTTTATGCTTTGCAAGATTAACATGCTTCACTGGTGGCATCACAACTCCAGACTTTAAGCTATATTACAAAGCTGTCATCATCAAGATAGTATGGTACTGGCACAAAAACAAGATGCATAGATCAATGGAACAGAATAGAGAACTCAGAAATGATCCCTGAACTCCATGGTCAACCAATCTTCAACAAAGCAGGTAAGAATAGTGAATGGATGAAAGACAGTCTCTTCAGTAAATGGTGTTGGGGAAATTGGACAGCCACATGCAGAAGAATGAAACTGGACCATTTCCTACACCACACACAAAAATAGACTCAAAGTGGATGAAAGACCTAAATGTGAGAGAGGAATCCATCAAAATTATGGAGAACACAGACAGCAACCTCTGTGACCTCAGCCACAGCAACTTCTTGCTAAACACGTATCGAAAGGCAAGGGAAATAGGAAAAAATGAACTGTTCAGACTTCATCAAGATAAAAAGCTTTTGCACAGCAGAAGAAACAGTTGACAAAACCAAAAGACAACTGACAGAATGGGAGAAGATATTTGCAAACGACATATCAGATAAAGGGCTAGTATCCAAAATCTATAAAGAGCTTAGCAAACTCAACACCTGAAGAACAAATAATCCAATCAAGAAATGGGCAGAGGACATGAACAGATATTTCTGCAAAGAAGACATTCAGATGGCCAATAGATACATGAAAAAGTGTTCTACATCACTTGGCATCAGGGAAATACAAATCAAAACCACAATGAGATACCACTTCATACCAGTCAGGATGGTTAAAATTACCAAGTCAGGAGATGAATGTATAAACAAGACGTGGTGTATATATTACAATGGACTACTACTCAACCATGAAAAATAATGAAATCTTGCCATTTTCAATGATGTGGATGGAACTAGAGGGTAATATGCTGAGTGAAATAAGTCAACCAGAGAAACAATTATCATATGATCTCATTCATATGTAGAGTTTAGGGGAAAAAAAAACATAGGAGCATAGGGGAAGGGAAGGAAAAACAAAACAAGATAAAGTCAGAGAGGGAGACAAAGCATAAAAGACTTATTTTCCTTTTTAAATTTTATTTATTTATTTGTTAGAGCACAAGCAGGGGGAGCATCAAGCAGAGGCAGAAGCAGGCTCCCTGCTGAACGAGGAGCCTCATGTGGGACTCCATCCCAGGATCATAGCCTGAACTGAAGGCAGCCGCTTAACTGACTGAGCCACCCAGGCATCCTAAGCATAAGAGACTCTTAATCATAGGAAACAAACTGAGGGTTGCTGGAAGGGGGAGTGGTAAGAGGATGGTGTAACTGGGTGATGGATGTTAAGGGGGGCATATGATAAATGATCTCTCAGTGTTACATAAGACTGATGAGTCACTGAACTCTATCTCTGAAACTAATAATACACTATATGTTAATTGAATTTAATTAAAAATAAATTTAAAAAATACTAAATCTAAAGAGAATAAGTATTTAAAGCATTTAATAACAGAAAAAAGGATGACTATTATAGGGCTAACATTCTCATAGTTATTCTTTTTGAGAGTTAACAATAGCCAACCTGTTAACATTAATACGTTTGTATTTTAGTCTTCATTTCTATTTATAGATGTTTTAGATCTGTTTTCATAGATATACCTTCATTCAAAACAGAACAATAATATGGTGTAATATTAGATCTTTGCCATAAGTTATTTTCAAAGCTATGTCCTCAGTATAGGACATATTCTATACATTTTCTTCAACTACATTTCTGTAAAATTGTAAATCATGCACAACTGTCATGTTGAGGTACTATAAATCACTGAAAATAAAATTTTATTCTAGTTACTAAAGCAGGAAAATAAATCAATCCATTTAATACACATTTTCCCAAAATATAAAAAAGGAAAAGAAACACACTTTAAATATAAGGACAGAGATATAAGTGAAAGAAGGATGGATAATATATAGTGGGAACTCTAATCACAAAAAAGGTAAGAGTTGTTGAACTAATATTTGGCAAAGTAGACGTCAGAAAATAAATATTACCAGAGATAAAGAATAGCATTTCATAATGATAAGGAGATCAACACATTAAGAACATATGACAACCATAAATATTCATGCAACCAATCAAAAGCTTCAAAAGACATGAAGCAAAATCTGACAAAACTGTAAGCAAAAATGTTTATTTTCTCAATTGTAGTTGAAGATTTTAACACTCTGTTCTTAGTAATTGATAGAAAAAATAGAAAAATCAGTAAAATACTTAGAAAGTTTAAATAACAGCAACAAAAAATTGATGTAACAGTAGGATTTCTTTTCAAGTATATGTGAGCATCGACCAAGATATGTTGGGCTATAAAACAAGTCTCAATGGTGTAAAAAGAGTGAAATTATATAGAGTGTAATCTCTGACTGCAACAGAATGAAACTGGAAGTTATTAACAAAGAGCTAGAATATTCCTGAATATTTGGAAGTTAAATAACACACTACTAAAAATGTGTGGTTCAAAAAAAATCACAAAGGAAATTAAAAAGTATTTTAAATTAGATGCTAATGAAAACACACATAACATTTGTGGGGTACAGCAAAACAGTGCTTAAAGGGAAATTTATAACACTAAATGTTTATGTTAGAAAAGAAGAAGGTTAAAAAAAATTAATTTTTACTTTAAGAAGTGGATAAAGAAGAGCAAATTAAACCTCCGAATAAGTAGAAGTTAGGAAATAAAAGACAAAAAGGGTTGAAATAGATAATGGGAAAACAATAGAAAATACCAACTGAACTAAAATCTGTTTCTATGAAGAGATCAATAAAATTGATAAACTTCTAACTAGACTGATTGGAAGACAATACAAATTACCAATATCAGGAATGAAAGGAAACATATATAGATCTAACATAGGTTAATGATAAAAAGGGAATTTTATGGATAACTAAATTTCAATAAATTTGACAACTTAGATGAGATAGAAAAATTCTTTGACAAATACAGTTAACCAAAACTTATTCAGGATGAAATAGATTATCTGAATAGCTTCATACATACTAGTTATATTGAAATTCCAATGAAAAACTTTCTTACAAAGAAAACTCCAGGCCCAGATGGCTTCACTGGAGACCTCATCATACATATTAGGAAGAAATAACACTATTCTAACACATAGTCTCTCCAAAAATAGAGGAGGGAGAAGTATTTCCAGCTCATTTTATGAGGTCTGCTTTATTTTCGTACTAAATCTTAAAATCTTGATAGTAAAATCAGAAAATTTCATTATAAGAAAAGGAAACTATTGACAGTAATCTCCCTCATGAACAGAGATACAAAAATTCCTTAACAAAATCTTAGTTGATTTGAACAGTATATAAAAATGGTAATACACATGATTATGTAGAACTTACATAAGTTCAAATGGTTGAACAGTAATGTTCAAATGGTTGAACTTTTGATAATCAGTTATATTCCTCGGAGTGCTCATCATAAAAGAGAACCTCCTAAAAGAACTGATATAGAACATTGGAGAAAAACCTACAACTAGTATTATATTTAATGGTAATAAACCAAAGACTTTTCCCCCTACAGAGAGAAACGAGGAAGGATACTTAAATTCCCTACTTCTACTCACCATTGTATTGGATAGCCTAATCAGTGTAAAAAGGCAAGGAAAGAAAAAAACCCCACATATGGATTGGAAAAATAAAACTGTCATGATATCATCTATAGAAAAATCCAAAGGTATTTACAAGAAAGTAGATATAAGTGAGTATAGAAGGGCTGCATGATACAAGGTCAGTGTACAAAAATCAATTATAACTATATGGGCAATGAACAGTTGGAGGTTAAAATTTTAAAGATCCCATTTAGAATAGCATCAAAACCTATGAAATAAGTAAAAATTTGACAAAACATCAATAAGTGCTATACATTAAAAACTACAGAACATTTGAAGAAAGCTGAGAAATATTAAAGAAGATCTAAATAAATGGAGAGATCAATATTTTCAATTCTTTAAAAAATTTTATTTTAAAAATATTTTAAACTATTTTTTATTTTATAAGAGGCTCAATATTGGGGCGCCTGGGTGGCTCAGTGGGTTAAGCCTCTGCCTTCGGCTCAGGTCATGATCTCAGGGTTCTGGGATCGAGCCCCACTTCAGGCTCTCTGCTCAGCTTGGAGCCTGCTTCCCCCTCTCTCTTTGCCTACTTGTGATTGCTCTCTCTCTGTCAAATAAATAAATAAATAAATAAAATCTTAAAAAAAAAAAAGAGGCTTGATATTTTTAAGGTGTCAGTTTTCCTTGCTCTAAGTGATAGTTTTGATGTAATCTCAATCATTTCACAGTATGCTTTTTATAAAAAAAAAAAGAAGAGAATGGCATATGCATAGAAATGGAAAATACCTAATAAATCCCAAGTAATTTTGAAATATAGGAATAACTACCTGATTTCAAGACTGACCATAACGATATATGTGTGGGATTGACATAAGGACAAACCTATAGACCTGTTTTAAACAATGAAACACAGCAGTAATTCTAAAAATGCATTACCACATTTGTGGTCAATTGATTTTTGATAAAGATGCCAAAAAAAAATTTAATGGAGGAAAGGAGAATATGTTTTAAAAGTTACAGTGGTGTAACTATTTCCATATGGAAAAGTGAATATTGACCGTTGCTTCACATCGTATGTGAAAATTAGCCCTACATGGCTATGGAAGTTTAGAAAAGCTAAATTAATAAAACTTTTAGAAGAAAATAGAAAATCTTTTTCATTTTTAAAAACTATTTTATTTATTTATTTGACAGAGATCACAAGTAGGCAGAGAGGCAGGCAGAGAGAGGAAGAAGCAGGCTCCCTGCTGAGCAGAGAGCCCTATGCAGGGCTTGATCCCAGGACCATGACCCAAGCTGAAGGCAGAGACTTTAGCCCACTGAGTCACCCAGGCACCTTCATTCATTTTAGATTAGACAAAGATTTCTTATATAGAGGAGAAAATGTAGGTACAATGAAAGAAAAATGATAAATGTGTATTTCATAAAAATTAAAAACTTTTTGAATGATACCATTAAAAAATATAAGGCACAGTTATATACAGAATATATAAAAACTATTCCAACTCAATAATAAGAAAACAAATGGTTTTTAAAAAATGGGCAAGTCTTTTGAATGGACATTTCCAAAAGTAGGTATGTGAATGGCTAAAAAGAACATGAAGAGATACTCAGCATCTCAGTCATCAGGGAAATGAGAACCCACAATGAGATACCAGTACAGATCCACAAGAATGTCTAGAATTAAAACTGCAAGTATTAAGTCCTGCTGAGAATATAAAACATATAGAATAACCATTTGGGGGGCACCTGGTGGCTCAGTGGGTTAAGCCTCTGCCTTCAGCTCAGGTCATGATCTCAGGGTCCTGGGATCGAGCCCCGCATTGGGGGGGGGGGGTCTCTGCTCAGCAGGGAGCCTGCTTCCTCTTCTCTCTCTCTGCCTGCCTCTCTGTCTGCTTGTGATCTCTGTCTGTCAAATAAATTAAAAAAAAAAAAAAAAGGAATAACCATTTTGGAAAAAAGATGTTGCAGTATCTTATAAAACTAGGTGTTACCTTTAGGTTATGACCCCAGAATTCCACGTACAGGTATTTACCAAAAGCATGTTCATACAAACACTTGTACACAAACCTTCATAATGGTTTTATTCATAATAGCCTAAAACAGATACAACTCAAGTGTCTATGAACTGTGGAGTGGGTAAATTGTGATGTACACTTACAAACAGAATACTGTTGAGCAGTAAAGAGTAGTGAACTACTGATCTGTTCAGCAATGTTTATGAGTTGCAAAATCATAATGCTAAGCAGAAAAAAGACACACAGAAAAGAGTACCATTTATATGGAACACTGAATGAAACTAATCTCTTACGAGGAAAGTATTCACTTGTCTGAAGTATTAAGTTGTCTGAGATGTAAGGGAAGAGAGTGCCTGGAATGGAGCACAAAGGAAATCATCGGGGGTGATGAACGTGTTCTATATCTTGATTTTGATTATATTTGTATTTCTCTAATTGTTATATATTTGTCAAAACCTTTGAACTATAAAATTAAAATAGATACATTTTGTACATGAGCTGCATCTCAGTAAAGTTGCTTGAAAACGTGGGGATGATAATTTCTGTCAAAACTGTTGACAGGATTAGATGAGGAAAAGTAGATAAGCCATTAGCATGGTTTAAAACAAAAGTATGTAGCATCTAGGCACAATCATCAGAACCCAGACATTTGCAGCTTGTGAGAAATTAGGTAAAAACCTATCAGAGGCAGAAAAAGACGACCTTGCAGCTGTATCTAGATTTCCCTGGAGGAATTTAGAAAAACAAAACAGCAACAAAGAAGCCTATAACTAGCTTGTTGCAACTGTTTATCTCTGTAAAATGTGTAATCCAGTAGTGAGGGCATCAGAATCTGAACAAAATGGACCATGCTTGCCTGCACTAGTTTTTATGTGGTTTCCACTGACAAATGTCTTGTCCCTCGAGGCTGTGGGAATAGAATCTATCTATCTATCTATCTATCTATCTATCTATCTATCTATGTGTGTGTCTGTTAACAAATAGTATAAGTACATTTTTATGGCTTTTCTTGAGATTTCCCTGAGTGGTTGCATCCTAACATTTCTACGTTGAGTTTATGGTTCTTGGGGACAGTGGAAAAGGAAATGAATCTCACTCTGTGCTGCACTTGGAGCCAGTTTGTGCTGGAACTGTGATGAGCATCCCAGCTCCACTGCAGGTCCAGATGCTCCTCCCTAAGCCACTGGCCAAGACAGAAAATTGTTATTAGGGATTCTTTTTACATGTACTTATGGCCCAGCAGGTTATTTATTTTTTTCCCTAAAAGTAAATACATAAATAATGTTTAGCCAATTTTATTGTATATCCCTCTGCTCTTAGGGTCTGCTTAAGGTTAACACATGATAAAACTCAGGAGCAGTAATAGCTTCTCTCTGGATTACATACTGGATTATAGGATGTGGAACAGGAGAGCTGTATGCAGCTAGCTGTATTCCCACCTTCAAACAGAGAAGCACAGGAAGCTGATTTGTAGTGAGAGAGAATGAAATGAATGAACAGAGAGAGGAATTTGAGAAACAGGTCAGGTTTGGGTATTTCTGGGAGCCATTGGAGCCAATAGATGCCATGGTATACAGAATTAAAAATTTTTCCTATTTTCTTAAGGTTTTTGAGGTTTTTCTGAGTTATGTTTCTGACGAGTGCAACTAGAAAAGTTTAATGTGTATAAAGAAGTATTTTTATTTCAACCAGAGATTTTAAAAAATAGTTTAAAACAGTGAAGATATTGCCATATTGCTGGCATGTGTTGGGCTGTGTGCCAAAAGTAAATGTGATTTTGAATGAAAAATCTAGATCATTATTCTACTTTCTGTGGTTTTATATAACTGGCAATAAATTTAGAAAATTAGTGCTATTGAATTTTATCAAACAATTGAGGATGTAGTATATATTAGAATATAAATGAGGGTATGGGTTATATTGATGTCACAAAAGCACAGTTTAACAACAGATTGGATAAAATGTAAATTTGTTTCTTTTTACTTAACCAACTGAAAGTAGGTAGGACTGGTAGAATATCTTCATTATCTCCTATATATGGGTTTCATTTTTCTGAAGTGTCTCTGATCCTGATATCATATCTGCATCCTAGTCACTGTGAAGGGCAAAAGAGGAATGCCAGTGCACACACTTTATTTTTGAGGACATGACCTAGAAACTAAACATAGTACTTCTTTTCATATTATAGCCATCAGAACTTGATTGCAGGGGCACACCTGGTTGCAAAGTTTAGAAAAACTAGCCCTTATTCAGGTTGTTGATGTGTGCCCAGCTATAATTGGGAGTTCTATTTTTATTTTTTTATTTTTAAATTTCTTAAAATGATTCTATTTGTTTGAAAGAGAAAGAGAAAAAGAGGGTGCATGTGCACAAGAGTGTGCTCAAGTTGAAGGAGGAGCAGAAGGGAAGGGAATCTTAAGCAGACTCCCACTGGGCATGGAGCCCCCTACAGGCCTCTATCTCGCAACCCTGAAACCATGACCTGAGTCTGAATCAAGAGTTGGATGCTTAACAGACTGAGCCACCCAAGTGCCCCAGGGATTCTATTTTTAAAGGAAGAAAACAGTGGATATTGGGGGACATTAGTCATGTCACAGTTAGAAGGACTAGAGTAACAGAATAGGAGAGAGGGGTAGTTTAGATCGGGGATCTTTATTGATTCTATGAACAAAAAGACTTGATAACAAGTGGGTTTTAGGATTTGGCCTTAAAATAGTATAACCTCTGGATTAGTGTGGCAGAGGCTGGAGTAAGTTTGGAAACCATGTGGGAGGTTGTCTTAGTTGATCAGGTATGACTAGATGGATGCTGTGGAAATGGTGAGAAGGGGCTGAACTTGAGGATTAATTCAAAAGAATAATTATAAAACTGGGGAAGAGGTCAGTGTGCAGACAGAGTGGGGGTTTCAGGGTTGATTTAAGGTTCCAGTTTGTGAAAGTAGAAGGAAGACAATTACACTACCCCCAAAGAGGACAGGTGGGAGAGAAAGCATTTTTTGAGGAAGACAGTGAATTTGATTTACTTATTTTTGTGGCTGCTCTAATTTAGGTATGGGACAAAAAGCAGATCGGTGCTTGGTTTATACTTGAATCCCTGGATGATACAGGACTCTCCCAATTTCTCCTTGATTTTTTCCTACATAAACATGCTTACAACCACTGTGGAAGCCTGAAATCTGGGGGGGTTTTGAGATGTGAGGTGAAATGAGATTCATATAGTATGCCCCGTGACTGGGCACATACTCTTCATCATTCTTCATTTTGTTATTTTTAGAAAAATATGCAGAATGGATTAACCCACTAACTACTGGCAGAAAGTATATACTGGTTATGTCAACACCCAGTTTTTGCTAAAATCTCATTAAGCTCTGAAACCAGAAGTTTAGATGTAAGTGTTTCTCATAGAAATTTCTTTTCTTTTTTACTAGAAACTTCCTTGGACTTATTTTGAGATCAAAGCAAGCTACATATCAATACAGCAGTATCCAAATAACAGTCCTCAAAGTGAAATTGTTTTGAAGTAGATGATTCTTCAAAATCCTTTGGGTTTCAGATGTTGAAAGAAGAATGAAAAGTTGCATACAGTTAGACAACTATGTATTTATTTTTATTTTTATTTATTTTTTTTATTTGACAGGCAGAGATCACAAGTAGGCAGAGAGGCAGGCAGAGAGAGAGAGAGAGAGAGGAAAGCAGGCTCCCTGCTGAGCAGAGAACCCGATGCGGGACTCGATCCCAGGACCCTGAGATCATGACCTGAGCCAAAGGCAGCGGCTTAATCCACTGAGCCACCCAGGCGCCCCAACTATGTATTTTCAAAACATCTGGATGAACTCAATTTGTGATTGGCCAGTAAATAATGACTATTTTGCCTAAATATAATCTGGACTTCCATTCTCTGCCTCTAAATTGTTTTTTGTATGGTGCAAAGACTAAGAATTCAGTTTTCCGAAGTATGGCTCCCCAGAGAGCTTCCATGTATTTTTTGCAGAAAGGGAGTAAGTGATAATGTTTAGGGAGATTTCTTCTCTCTGCTATTCAACAATTGTTGGAACATTTGTTCTTCATGGAGGCTCACCACTTGAGGTTGGCTTGACATTTCTCTATCCTGTTTCTAAACAACCTGTTTAAAAATAAGTGAACATGTCCTTGCCCCTCTGGAGAGGAAAGTGCATTGTTGTCTATTATGAAATGCTTTCTTTTGTTGAAAGGACTTTCTTTTCTTCCTTCCTTTTTATTCAGTATTTCTTTGAATGTTAGGTTGAGAAGATTCTTTAAAAACTTCGGTTGTCATTTGATCCTATTTGAGTCAAGAGATTGATTTTTTTTTTCTTTTGTATAAAAATCCTGTCTAGGAAAATTATACCTTACAAGTAACAACCAGTGGTTCTTCTGATTAAGGGGGAAAAAACCCTATTTACAATGCAGGCAGAGATGAAAAGGATGTTATATAAAGACATAATGATCTTTCTAAATTCAGTGGCTGTTCCTGTTTAATTTCTTTTTCCTTTTCAAAATAGTTGTAGGTATCAGACAGCATTTGAGCTAATGGCCCAAGGGTCTTAAAAATTTATTATAAACTCATATGAATTGCTCAGGGAAAATGCAGCACCTGAAAACCATTGCCTTCTGTTTTTACTTCTGAATCCCTACACTTCTGTCCTTTGTGGACATTTCTCAAATTTAGAGCATTAGTGAAAGTCTTTGAATTTTCTTCTCCCTGCCGCAGTGGAGATCTAAGCAATTGATTTTGGATCAGTTGGTTTCCCATTTCCAGGAAAAGTGGACAGATTCCCTTTCAATAGTGGTAGTTTGGCTATAAGGATATTTGAGGTGGTCGTTTAAAAAAATTTTAATGGTAACATGGGCACACTAAAATACCGTAGTAGAAGTACAGTTAGGTCTTGAATTTACTACTTAAAGGAATGCATTTTTTTGGCTCTCATTCTTTATCAAATGATTATAGCATATCCTTCTTTCATATTATACATTTCAGAAGAGTAGTATAATAACTTAAAACATGAGCTTTCTTTAGAGTGAGTGTATGCATGTGTGTTTGCTTGTGAGCGCACAGTAGATGGAAAAAAAATTTCTGATGTGAGTGGATGTTGGTTATTCGATTTCTGAGCATTTTATAAGGTTCTTATCTGTAACACCAAATGAGGAGGAAAAGTAGCCCATCAGTGGCCACCTGGAAGTTACCAGCTCCTCCATGACATTGGGTTGAGACTAGCGAGAGCTAACAAAGTAAAGCCCAACTTTTTTCATAAGCTGTATATAGATGTGGGTGTTTTTCATGCCATCCCAACAGAAGTCTGTAGTGAATAGTACCAGGGTTTGTACACAGAGACTAACATATTGGTGGGGAGATTAGAAGAGCAATGTCTATGGACAACTCACCTGGATTGAGTGTGGGGCACATATTCTTACATATATAAAGAAATCCATCTGGTCATACGTTTTTGAACACATATGCCTATTCAAATATGTCTTCCTGTAAGTGTCACTATATTGATATATGTACCTGCTAAAAGATTCATGTTTGCATACATGAAGAATCATCTGTGGAGTCACTGATTTGCTAGAATTGGCTCCTTCTGGCTTAGGCAAGTCCATGGTTAGATTTTTGAAATTTTGCAAGCTGTCTGTTAAACAGACATTAGTAAAAATTATATTGCATCAGCTTTATAATTTAGATATATTATAAAACAAAGATATTAAGTACTCCAGACTCATTCCTTTCTAATTCCCTATATTTTACTATTATCTATACCTTTGAGGTTACATGGGACTATTGTGTCGATATGGTGGGAACACTACATAATATTGTGTGTCATACATCTTTTCCTAACTCTGTGTTCATTAGTATCCATTTGGTTATTTAAGAATGGGTAAACACAAGTCCAGTTCTCTCTCCCTTTTTTCCTTCCTTTTTTTTTTTTTTTTTAGGCTTTTGTTATATAAAAAGAGAGGAAGGGCCAGAATAGCTTAAAGATAATTTTAAACATTTATGCAGGCCAAATGTACATTTTTAATATATAATACAATATATTATGATTCACAAGATAATTTTAACATTAGAAAAAAATGTTAATTCATAGTGCACTAGAAGATGTATCTTCTTGGACTTGAACCAGAGAAAAGGTTAGGTTGTTCACTTTCAGTGGTCTTGGTTTCTGGCTGTGATCATCATGTTTGGAGATTAAAACAAAATTGAAATTGAAGGCTTTTGTGAACACAAGGCTTGGGTTTCTTGGTACTTCCAGTCATTGCCATGAGAGGCCTTGCCTAGTAATATCTGATTCTTCCTCTCTAAATTGACTACAATAGTAATAATATTTATCCTATAATGTTGTAATAGTTGTAATGAGTGCAAGATCACATATAGAAATTGCAATAATTGTTCACGCCATCTACAAATGATAGTTATCAGTATCATTTCTGTCATTCTACCAATGATAGAAATTAGTATCATTATCATCATTCCTTTATAAGCACTCCCTGGCCTCTAACGGATGAGGAAACAGTGGTTTAGTCAATTGCCTGGTGTCATATAGTTAGTATGTAGAGGGTTAGAATTTGAACCCAGGTCTGCAACCAAAGTTCATGCTCTTACCTCAACACTTTCTACTTACTCCTTCAATATCCGTCACAAGGCATATAGTAGATGTTTAAGGAAAAATGTTTTGATAAGATTATTTGTGGTGCTTTTTTCTTAAAATGGTCAGCCTCATTTCCTAGCTCCAGGTCACCAGGAAATTCATTTCTCTTGTGAGGTGTTTCATAGAGATAACTACCTATTTGGAGGTAAAGCCAATATTCAGGAAGAGTCTTAGAGTGCTCTGCAGTAAGTTTACTAAATTTAAAAAAAATACACACATGTATATGTATATGCACACATGCATGCACACACAACACACATATATATTTCTTTTTAAGGGAAGGTTTTTTTTCTTTTTTCTTTTTTTTTTCTGGTCTCCATTTGAAGTTCTGTTTTAGTAGCCTGTATTTCTGTGTTTATGAACTTGTCCCAATGAGGCGCTATCATGGAGACTGTTCCCCTCTAATAGGATTTACCTTTACAGAGATCTGAAAATTCTTCCAGGAGAAGATTAAATTGTTTAGCTCAATATTTAATCTGTTACTTCCTTTCTAAAGACACCCCATGGATTTTGTCTTGCATTTGGCTGATTCTAGGGGTATTGATCAGTCATAAACCAAAAAAAGCAAGAGAATGGCCAGCATAGCCTCTCCCATCTCCACCTTATAATTAAATTTTGATTTGAGCTGCTTTTGATTAATCTTATTTGTGAGTGTGTGAATTGCAGAGGACTGCTAAGTTTCTAAAGTTGCTGGGCATTGGTCCCTGGTGGATGGCTCAGCTAAAGAATAGTATGATTGCGTTTTTATGGTTTTCAGATATTTAATAGCTTCTTCCTGTCATTTTCTGAATGACTGAATATGGTTCAGCCCTCTGGGAGTGGCACAGCATCCAAGAGCTGGGAAGATGACTGAGGTCTGTGTACTTGACTGATTGCCTTAGTCTTAATTGTTCTCTTAATTAGCTGCCGTCGCAACTGCATCTGGGGAGAGATCATGGTATTGGTAAACAGCTCCACCTTGGAGTTCAGGGTAATGCCTTTTGGAGTCCTGACAGTGAGCAGCTCACAGGCTGGTGTCTCCTCAGAGTCAGGGACCTGCCAAATTGGCAGCCCCCAAGGTTGACACCCCTAATGCGATCTGTCACTCAGGCCCCTGAGAAGCAGGTCTCCAACTGTTTGTCCTTAAACAAATTCAGCTTTAGTATTCAAAAGGCTGATTTTATTGGGCTGAATGGACAAAGATGAAAACAAAATAAAGGGGAAGGGGGGATGCCCAGGGAAGGCCCCCAGCTAGGTAGCAGGCTTGGCAGTGGGAGGCTTAGGAACATGGCTGCCACTGGCAGGAGGGGCAGCTCCTTCTAAGCAGTTAGTAGTTTTTCAGGAAGGAGTTGAGGATGGGTTTAGCTCAGCTTGATTTTGAGGTGTGGCTTGGATTCCTAAACCAAGCCTCGCTCCCTTCTTATTATTCACTAGGCATTTGTCCTCTTTTGTATTTATCCACTGTGGTATTGCACTTAACCTGAAAGTTAACCTCCCCCTCCACCCCACCTTACCCCCAAACAGGAGGTAGTTCATCTAATCTGCGGGGTTTGGGACTTGGAGGTGACTCAGCTTCTTTTTTTATAAGTGACTGCACTTTGTCATGGACCCAACTGAGGTATTTCAGAGCTAGTAGAACCAGTTCAGAGTCACATTCATATACTGAATGGAAGGGAAAATAGGTGCTTTGGTGGTGAATTACAAGGTCAGTACTTGAGAAATATTTAGAAAGGCAGGATAAAGTAGTAAGAAATTGGCACGGAGATGCAGTGTGATCTTGAAAATAAGATGAACCAATTTTCTGCATTTTGCAAGTAAATAATAGAGAATTTTTTGGTGTAGGACTGAGGGTACAGGATGAATCTGTGAGCTCAGGCAAATCATTTTCCTTCTCTATACAAGATTCTCCTTTGACATAAGCAGGTAAGCCCTGCCTACTTCAGACACTTGCCACGAATCAAGATGATAGTAATAAACTTGCTTCAAAAATAAAATGCATTATTCAAAACATGTTTTAAATAGTTATGATTATCTATATTTTATGGTCACATTGTAAAATTTAGGACCACAGGTGTATTTTCATTGCATTGGAAATAAAAATGCAGCTCAGATACGGTAGCATTCATGTGAATGTGTCATAGTTGTATGTTTGGGTATTTCCTCTCTTGTTACCCTTTTAGCAACTTACCTCACTCTTAATTTAACCAGTCTTTTTCCCACAGAGCAAACCTTTTCAAAAGAACCAACTGCACTGTTTTGAAGGTTACCTCTGAAACTGAACTATGTAAAATGTTCACAGTAAAGCAATGCCTGGAAATTAAAATGAGTTAAACTATGAGATTGTGGTTCAAAGCCATGTGTCATACCATTTTGAAGACAAAAGTGTAAACCAAAGAGCCAACTACTTGTGGCCATTAAAATAGAAGGGCTGTTTATGGTCAATAATGTAATTAGTATGTTCACCTGTATATTTTTAAACAAAATTTTTTAAAAGATTTTATTTATTTGTTTGATAGACAGAGACCACAAGTGGGCAGAGAGGCAGGCAGAGACAGAGAGAGGGGAAAGCAGGCTCCCCGCTGAGCAGAGAGCCCAATGCAGGGCTCAATCCCAAGACCCTGGGATCATGACCTGAGCCGAAGGCAGAGGCTTTAACCCACTGAGCCACCCAGGCGCCCCAGTTCACCTGTATATTATGCCCATGTTGGGATAACTGCATTTCAATCACCAGAAGTCCCCCTTTTCCTGAATCTCAGGTGTATGCAGTATAATATTTTATGTCTAACCTTTGCTTTTCTGTGGTAAAATACTTTTCATGGTAGCAGAGAGGGTTACCTGTATTAGCTGTCTTTATATATAGTCACAGACAGCAAAATCCCTCTTTTATACTTGCTTTGGGTCAAGGATAGAGGAAAGTCACAAATTTGGAGAATAGAAACATTGATTAGTAAGTAACTCATCATTATTGACATGACTAAAACATAAACACCAATAAAGGTCATTAGAAGTGCCAGCACTATTGTTGTCAGGGTTTTCTCTGACAGAGGTGACCTTTGATACTCCTCAGCAGGGGGATCCTGTTATACAGCTCCCTCCCTGATTAGCATATGCTTGACCATCTGCCTTAGGACACCTACCTACCTACCTTTCTTTCTTCCTTTCTTTTTTAAATTATTAACATATAATGTATTATTTGTTTCAGGGGTACAAGTCTGTGATTCATCATTCTTACACAACACACAGCACTTACCATAGCACATACCCTCCCCAGTGTTCATCACCCCACCCCCTCTTTCCTCCAGCATCCTCAGTTTGTTTCCTGAGATTAAAAAAGTCCATTTTTTAACCTGTTGGCTGGTCCTCTCACATTACCAGATGGCTGATGCTCCACTGGGCATCACATTTAAATTTGAGGAGGAAGAAAAGGGGAAGGATGAAAGGATGGACAAACTGTAATTTTTCTTTTTTTATCAGAAAAGCAAAAATGTTCCCAAGAACACCCCTAATCCATTTGATAAAAGATTTCTATTTGTATGTCATTGGCTAGGACTCTGACATGTGGGTGGCCACCCCTTGTTGACTGTTGCAGTGAGGAGTATCCGGCAGAGTATGCATAAATACTGGGCTTTTGGTTTTTACCAGAGACAAAGCTCTTTGGAGAGCTTATCTGTGCAGGGGGTGCATACCCTCAGAGCCAGGACTTTCCAGGCCTGTGCTCAGCCAGTATTCTCTCCAATTTCTGCGAAATGAATTCTAACTGGCCACTTGTGTCTGATTCTCCTCTAAGCTGATGCCAGGTCTACTCACTTGGAAAAACATCCCAGTGCTAGGGAAGCTGTTCTGAAGTCTTTCAGTCACAAACAGCGCTGCAAGTCTTCAGTTAGTGCATTATCACAATTCCTGGGTTGTCAGGTGTTTGCTTACCCTCGAGTGCAGTTTTTCTTGGCATCTAAAAGAAGGAAGGGAGAAAATTTCTCAGTACAACTGGAAACTCAAAAAATTATGGATTCATGAAAACAGATAAGAATGAAGTCAGTGTGGTTTTTACCAGTTTTCCCCATTCTATCATCTTTCCCCTCTCCAGGCCTAGTCTTGGAAAAAAAAAAAATACTCATTCTCACTTCTATTTCAGTGCAGTTATAATCAATGCATTACACTCTTTCTTTCTCTCTACTCCCCCCAAATATGCCTTTTTGCTCTTCTTCTGATGAAAGAAATGCAAGAGGAAAAAGTTAAGTTGTAGTTTTGGTATTAAGTCTCCACTTTATTTTGCTCTTTCCTATCTCTTCTCTTATAGATGGGAAGGCAGAAATCCAACAAAAGTAAACAAGTGTAATAGGAGAAAGGATAATCATCACAATACAGTGATAAATTTGAGCTATGTAGTGTTGGGAATTAATCTATTTAGAATTTCAGCCTATTGATGATTTTGGCTTTTGCTTCAGAAGGGCAAAAGAAAAAAAAAATCCTCAGCTCCCCTGGAACATCAGGAAAACAAAATTTCTGCTTGTCAAAATAAAACTTGCTAAAGGACTAAGCAGTCCTCCACACTCTGGAAAATACTTAGCCAGGTAAGTTTTTGGTAGTCTTTGGCCTCCAAACAGAAAAGAATTAGACATTATAAACATTGTCCTCTGTCTTGGAATATAAAGTTAGAGGGAACCAGTCTCGTGAATTCAGGAATTTGGATTTAAGTTCAGTGCACTGTTCTCCTATACCCATTGACATGTTACTATACTGACCCAGAAAATCTATGTCCTATGGGATGAACTAGACACCGAGTTTGCAACATGCGTTGTAAAAGAAGAGAGTATTTTCATGATGTGCCCGAGACATTTCTAATAACTCAGGGCTGTAATGGATGTAGGAAGACTGCTGAGAGCTGTGACAGGCACAAGGAGAGGGAGCTGTGGAGTCCACCTGGCAGGTATGCATATTGCAAATGGACTGAGTTCTGTGTCTGAAAGAAGAATCTTTATCATTCAGAAGTGGAAAACACTCTGTCTTGGTGCAGCATTTCCACCATGCATGTAATGTCCCTCCCTTCCCTCATACACATGGTTTGGAGATGGAATAGGAGAGGGAGAGCAGAGCTGAGACTTGAACCTTAGTTTTTGTATTCTAACCCCTCCTTTCTTTCTGCTGTGTAAACTGCTCTAGTGAAGGAGAAATTGAAAGTAGTTGTGTACACCCTGAGATCTTAACCTGCAAAGAAAGGGGGGAGGGTTCACAGTTGAATGATAGTTGCAGTGCAGTCTGTAAAATGTAAAAAAAAAAAAAAAAAAAAGTTAAGCTAATTTAGAACCTCCAGCCTACAAGTTCTTAAAGATCAGAAGGGAAAGGAAGGCAGAGGCTCCGGGCATTTGGATCAAACTACTGCAGTTCCTTGGCTCAGCCACAGAATGTCGCTTTTCTATCATGTAACTCTCAGGATAACAGCATTTCCTGGATGGTAGAAAAGAGATTTATCTTAAAGGAGCAATTTTTAAAGCACAGAATTATCTCAACCAGTGCTTGAGGAAAGCAGTTCTCAATTCATAGACATCATTGGTACTTAAAAAATTTTCTTTCTTCTTTTGGGTCTTTTTTTCATATTATTATTATTTGCAGTTATAGGAATTATGTGCCTGCTTTCTTAATTTCTTCTTTAGCATAGGTTTTATAAATTACACTTTCTTTGAAAAAATCTGAACCTTTTTATTTAGGTTTCGTTTAACTGGCAGCCTAAATGATTCAACTTTAAAAATTCTTATACCTAATACTTAATAGGATCCTATATTCATAAAAGGCCCTTTATAAAAGAAAGGGCCATTTTACACCCAAACCATATATGTAATGAATTTTCAAAGCCTGAAAATTGAAGATGTACATTGTGGGGAAGAGATGGTTTGTGGAGAGAAGCCAGTGTGCCCTGAAAAGACAGCACAGGAGGATCCCTGATGGGGACGGGAGGGAAAATATGCAAGTTAACCACAGGGATTGGTGGAGTGGTCAGTCACCCAACTATTCAGACAACAAATGTTTTGGAGGTTCTTTGTTGGATAAGCAGTTCTGTAGCAACCATCTTTCTAAAAACATCATGCTGCCTTTTAAAGAAGGAATCAAAGAGCCATCAAGTCCTAGAGGTTTTTTCATCTCAGAAGTGCTGGGTGTCCTTGTGCTGCTGGAGGCATCCTAAGCATTTAGTATCTTCAGTAGGATGACTCTAGTCTTTGCTCCTCCTTTTTGTTCTATCTTATTCTGTGGTGTTTCAGTCAGGAGGAAAAGGAGCCCAGTGGCAGTGCTTGCCTTTTTTGGAAATGTGGACCATGGTGAAGGATTCATTTCCTGACAGATGCCCATGTTTATCACTTTTCCATTCTTCCCACTTGAAGTCTACCTCACCCAACATCTGGTCATTAAGATGATCCCTCAGAGTCTCCCTTACCCATGGCCTTTACTTTTGTAATTCATGTTTCTTTTTGGGTGTGCATTGTTCGTTTTATAATTGGACTCAATTCAGCAATAGCTCTGGCCACTAGCTATTAATTATCACTTTGCTCTTCTCTTCTCATAGCATTTATTAATTAAACTGCTCAGAGAGTCATAATGAGAAATTAAAGGCTGTGATAATGTTTTAGAAAGCAGTGTCCCTTGGTCTTGCAGGTCTGCATTCTGTTCCAAAGGCAAAGCAGGGTTCATTGTTTAATTCATAGACATTTACAGAGTTCCCTCTAAGGAAAAGGCCCCATGCCAAGACGTAGGCATACAAAGCGGAAGGCTCATGCTCTAGGAAGGGAACTTCAGATCATGGTGTGGACTGTTTCTGACCCAACCCTAATTCCTTCTGGTGTTTCTTTCTCATCCTGTGCCACCCCATGGAGGTGCCTCCCATGGAGCATGGAGCATCAGACCTAACTTTCCTTCCACCTTCATTATCCACTGTTCCCTCCCACAACCTTAAGGGCACTCAGGTTAATTGCTCCTCTTCTGAGTTCCTATGGCAACCTTATATACACCTCTGTTATAGAACTAATATTTTAATCTTTTTTTTTTTTTTTTTTTTTTTAAGAGCTCAGCTGCTTCTCTCACCCTCAGCAAAGTTTTTCAAGGTTCCACATGACATTTTTTCTTCATCTATGTATCACCAACCCCTAACCCAAGTCTTAACTAATAACACTTGGTGTTTGGTAAATATTGAAGTTGTACAGTTTCAACTAAGGATCAGTTGCTAGGTGGCAGACTCAGTTCTAGGAAAAACTTTAGAATTGGGGCAGGGAGGAAAAATCTAGACACGAGGAGCCAATGACACAGGGCCCTAAGGGTGGCCTTCCCTGGAACCCGTTGTACTGCTCAGTCTGACCCTTTCTGTAGAGCCAGCTTACCCTGCCGCACACCAAAGATATAACTGTTTCTTCTCAGTCTGCTCTGTTGCCATCAACCCCAACTCAGCCCTTCTCGCTGTACTCTGCTCTTGTCTTCTGTGGCTGTCTAAGCCCTTGGCTGGAAGCTCCAGCTCTAAACTCCCATCTTAGGGCCTTCTTTCTCTGTAAACTTCTTGGACGTGTTTTTCCTTAGCAGTTTGACCCCTAGTACTCTCCCTTGGACATACTTTGGAACTGAACCTCTGTTCTGGGGACCTGAGATCAAATCCTTGGACACAGAGCAGTTGGGGCTGCCCCTGAGAAATGATTTCAGGGGACTGGAAAAGCCTTAATGAGCCTGCTCTGGGTTACAATGCCATGGAAAGGGGTAATTTAAGTTTCTAGTACATATAATGTGTGCAGAAGAATTTGAAAGAAACTTTTGGTTGGGAGGAAGGAAGGAAAACTTGTGGCTGGTAGGTGGGTGGGCAGCTGGTAGGTGGATGAGAGTGAACCGATGATGAATATGTTTGGCATCCTTTGGAAAATAGAGCCAGTCATGCTTTCTACATCTGAAATATGTAGTCAATACATATCCTTTCTGTTTAACGCCGCTTTAGGGTTTTTTTTTGTTTGTTTGTTTTTCTCCCACTTGCAACTAGAGCTATCCTGATGAACACAGCAAGGAGAGGAAACATCTCTAGGTTTGAGGTCAGAGGACCTGAGCTTAAATTCTATCACTAAGTGGCTAGGCTAGCTTTCCAGAGCCTCAGTTTCTTTATAAATTGATGTCTATATCACAGGTGTATTGGTTAGTGTTGTTCATAGTAAGCAGTTGCAAATGGCTCTAGTTAGGCAGAAGAGTAATTCACTGGAAAGATATCAGATTACTCATAGAACTGAAGAGGCTAAGGAAACAGGATTAGAAAATGGGCAGAGACCAAGGGAAGCTGAGCAGCCAGAATCTCACCTAAGTTTCAGCTAAAGGGACAGTCCAGCTGGGACCCTCCCACCTCTGGATGCACCAGTGCATGATGCTGTGTTTGCTACTGTGTGGCTCTCAGGTCCATTATTCTTGGTGGCACTTATTCTACATTTCAAGCCAGCTTGGGGCTAGACTTTCTATTGGGTAAGACAGTGAAGGGTTTCACAGAAGGGAAGAGGGCTTCTATGTTGGGCAGCTTAACATAATGACAGAAGTTCACATCAAAAGAGCCGCTAAAGAATTGCACAAGGTGCAAGGGCTATAAAGGCCCAACAGTGTGCTCTGTCATTGTTAGTTTCTTTTTCCCTTCTTCATTCCTGCTCAGTGCTGACCCTACCAATCTTAAAAGTCTCTGTCTTTGGAGAACTACCTCTTACCACATCCCAGATCTAACAGGCTGAAGTAGGCTAAGGAACAGATTCCCTCCTCAGTATACTAAAATATCAACGACTTTCTCTCTCCCTGGAGATATCTCCCTTCTACCAACTTTGCCAGCTTTCCTTTGCGGTGTGTGGTCTCAGCTACTTTGCTAAATGGTTTGTGTCTTTAGGGCATAGTCTATATCTATTGCATAGTTTTCCTTTTAGTACTTAGGACATACCCTAGCACATGGAGGTGCTCTTCAGATCAGTGTTTATTTATTGATTTGTTCAAAATTAGGACTGGCTGGATGACTCTTCAGAGAAATCATGGGTGGGATATATTCCTGGTAAAAGTAGCTGTCTGGGGCACCTGGGTGGCTCAGTGGGTTAAACCTCTGCTTTCAGCTCAGGTCATGATCTCAGGGTCCTGGGATCAAGCCCCGCATTGGGCTCTCTGCTCAGCAGCGAGCCTGCTTCCCCTCTTTCTCTCTGCCTCCTGCTCTGCCTGCTTGTGATCTCTCTTTCCCTCTGTCAAAAAAAAAAAAAAAAAAAAAATCTTAAAAAAGAGCTGTCTGTCTGGTACATATGCAGCTGTTGGGTGGGTAGATGGTACTACTATCGTAGTAGGCAACATCCAGCACCTTACGGAAGCTTTAAGACTGCCGTTCATGCCTCTGAGTGGGACCTTGCACTGTGCCACTTCATAAGTATCTTACAGATTGTCATCAGATAGTGATGGTATACTGAGCTCAGCTTCATCTCAGGTAGGAGGTAGAGGTGTGCATTGGGGAATTGAATACTGCTTTGTAGAGTGGGCACATGGAGTGGGCAGGCCATTCTAACAAAAATAGGTATCTAGGAGGACCTCTTATGTACTGGGTGCTGATGTATGAAAAGGAGAGAAATACAGCTTGTGCCGTTGAGAAACTGAGCTCACAAAACCAGGCTTAGTCCTCAACAGAGACTGTATTCTTGGGAAGAATTAACTGCGGCAGTATTACTTGTGTATTGGATGGATTTTAAATTTCAGAGGATTCTCTCAGAGACAGGATTTCTTAACATTTCCTTTCTGTAATTCAGGTCAGAGGTTTACTCAGGATAGTCTTCCTCATTACCTGACATTTCCAGCAACATTCACCATAGCCTATTGTCAAAGGTCTGGGATTTAATCTTGCCCAAGGCTTTTTACTACCACACATTGGTAATTACTGTGTGTGTCGAGTGTGTGTATGTGTGCGTGCACATATGATCGTGTGTGGAGATGATGATGGGATGGGGGGAGGTATGGAAACCAGGGCCAGACAAAGGAGAGAGGGGAGGAAGATGTGTAACTGTTAGCTCTTTACTTCCTGACTCACTGTCATTAACTCTGTTCATACTTTGCATCTTTAGCTAATTTGTGTTAGTCTATTACTAGGGTCTTTAAATGTTCAAAGGTCCCAAGGTCTTTTTGTTTCATGAGTTTTCAGAGTCTGGAGGAGGCACAACTAGGCAGACAGTGTTGGAAGAAGATTGTTTCCTGACCAACTTCTCCTGTGCAATCTCTGGTCTGCCTTAAAAATAAAATAAGATATGTGATTTGGTGAGTGCTGTGAAGTGTGTAAACCTGGTGATTCACAGACCTGTACCCCTGGGGATAAAAATATATGTTTATAAAAAATTAAAAATTAAAAAAAAAAATAAAATAAAATAAAATAAGATAAAATTATATACATATATATATATATATATATTTATATTTATATTTATATTTATTTGATGGAGCACAAGTCAGGAGACAGAGGCAGAGGGAGTAGCAGCTTTCTGCTAAGCAGTGAACCCAATGTGGGTCTCATTCCCAGGACCCTGGGATCATGACCTGAGCTGAAGAGAGATGCTTAACTGACTGAGCTACCCAGGTACCCTCTGGTCTGCTTTAATGACAAGCATTTAGAGCCTCCTTTGAGTGCTGTCCTTTCATTAAAGGAGTTTATTTATTTGAGATAGAGACAAACAGAAGAGAACATGAGTGGTGGGAGAGGGAGAGAGAGCTGATTCCCTGCTGAGTAGGGAGCCCTATTCAGGGCTCCATCTCAAGACTCAGATCATGACCTGATCTGAAGTCAGCAGCTTAACCAACTGAACCACCCAGTGCCCCATTAAAGGAGTTAATATGATTTTCTCCTTAGTGACTTGGGCAGGATGGGGAAGGGAATTAATTCTTCAGTGCCTAGTTCAGTGACCCAGGCTTAGGAGATGCCCAAAACCATGTTGCTTATCCCTGTTGCTCCTCTGCCCCCATATAGCAGTTTCACAACTTGGCCCTTCTGCTCAGTGAATTTTCCATTCTTAGTGTTTTTTTCTCAGATGCACTCAATTGTTCCACAGTCCCACAGAGGTCATATGGTCTTTGCACTAGCCATGTAATTTGCTGATCCCGTGATTAGACATGCACACAAACCTCAGTGCTATTAAAATGAACTCTGCAGTTGGCCTTTGGATTGCTTCTCCTTAAACAAATCTCCTAGGCACATGTGAATGGAATTAGCCTCAGATCGTTCTGGCCTGCAGCACACTGGTGTTGAATACTTTTGTTCTGTAGTTCTTCCGTGGTTGTGGGCAGCCCAGGTTTCTGTGGTCAGAGGCATATGTCTTGGTTTGGGATGCCTTCCTTAGGCCAACAATTCTAAGGTGAGAAGTGCCTCACTCTTAGTCTCATTGTGGTTTGGGTATAGAGCTTGGGGGGAAAATTCTTGGTTCTTTTTTTCTCTGATTTTGTTCCTTTGTTGTCTTGGCAACTAGAATAATAATCTTAAATGTCTGTGTTTGTATATTCTTTGGAGAATATTTTATCACAAGTCTCTTCCAAGAATGTCTGTCTCATGATGCATTGATTACTCCTCAGTGTCTTCCTTTTGTGTGTGCTTATTTTCTGCAGTTGGGAGAAAGAAATGTTAGCATGATGTAACTGGCCCTTGGGTTGAGGATCAAGAGTCTTCAGTACAGGGCATTCTACCTTGCTGGCCTTCAGTTTTCCAGATTAAGTGGAGTAGATGATTTTGTAAACTCTAAACCCCCATGATTATATGCCAGAATTAGGTAAGAATGTACCATTTCTGGCTATGATTCTGACAAGAATATTCTCCATTATGCACGAGAATTTTCTGGTTTTTCACTCTTTTGTTGACTAGAATATTTTTCATTTGATAAAATGTGTTACTTCATTTACTTCAGTCAGTATTTTGGGGAGGGGCGAATGCTGCCAAATAAACACATGACACTGGCTGGAGGCTGGCGCTATCTCAAGGCACTGTTTTACTGTGGTTGGAATGAATATCATGGAAGGCTCTTTCTCTGTTCTTTAAGAGCTCTCCTGTTTTTGTTTCCTTTCTCCTACGACTGACCCTCCTCATTCTGCCTGTCACTTATTCACTTGAGGACTTCAGAAAAACTTCAGACATCCCTGAGAAGTGAGTTCTTATAGGACAAGAGGCCCCCCCAGGGGGTTGGGGCATCCAGACATACTGACTTGGAATCCCTGACACCTGACAGAATGATGCTTTCTTCAACCTTGATTTCAGAATCATTTGATTTTTAATATGGGTCCATGTGTGGTGGTTAGGGAGGGCTCTTTGGTGCTTATGGCAGGATGTCTCTTCCTTGGTCATTATCATGTGTCTATCATTTCGTAGCTGGTATTAGAATATCAGCTTCACCCAGGATTAAATTTTCCTTGCATCATTGGTCAGTGAAAGCAACATACATAGCAGAGAATTATTCCTTCATTGTATCATCTAGGTAGAAAAGAGGAATATCAAACATGTAGTGCATGGCTTTAAAGGATAAGTGCATATTTATTATTTAGAATATAACACCACTTGTAATACCATACCAGTTGTTAAAATGTAGAGAACACTTCTTTACTAGGTGTAAGTGCTGCTGCTTTGAGTTTCCTGTGCGGCCATGCTGCCTTGGCCTCCTTGGTCATTACCCGAAGACTGCCCATGTCATTACTCCCCATGATCCTAGAGTACTAGGTGGCATCCAGCATCCTGCTACAGCTCTAAGACTGCTCTTTCCTATGGAAAGTTTCTTATACTGTGCCACTTGTTTAATATCTCATATGTTGCTTCCAGATAAATGTAAATGATAAAAACAGTGATGGTTTATTGCACTCTCACTATATGCTGGGACCACTTTGTAAACTTTGGAGGGAAGTGAATGCATTGTGTCTTTCATCTTTAGGACCTGGCACACAAAGCATTCAATAAATATTTTCTCAGAAGTAAATGATCTAATCTAATCCCATCAGTGATATTTTAAGACAGTTGTTATTTTTGTTGTTGTTGTTGTTTCCCCCCTAAAGATTTTATTTGTGTGAGAAGGAGAATGAGAATGCAGGGGGAGGGGCAGAGGGAGAGGAGGAGATAGAGAATCTCAGGCAGACTCCATGCTGAGTGCAGAGCCTGACACAGGCTCAATCCCACCACCCTGAGATCATGACCTGAGCCAAAATTAAGAGTTGCGCATTTGACCACCTGAACCTCCAAGGTGCCCGTCAAAGCAGGTGTTTTTAATTTCATTTTGTAATTGCTAAAAATTAGCCCTAAAGAATCCAAATAACATCTCTGAGGTCCATCTGAGAGATTATGGAGTAAAAAGTTCAATCTAGGAATATTGTTCCAGGTCCAAAGATTCAGGTCTCCTGTTGAAGGCCCTGAGATATTCTGAAACTGCCCAGGTCCCTGCTAATTTGAATGGTCTCTATATTTTAGGTAATTTGCTCTGCAGTTCTCTGTGAAGGATGGATGAGAGGTAAGACAGTGTGTATGTGACATGGGACAGGAGGGGGAGGGGCTCTGAATCCAGAAGTGGTCCTAGGATTATCATGTGTTTAAAACACATCCTGTCCCTCCACATTATGAAAGGCCCTTCCCTATAGGAACTGGAGGAAAAAGAAAGAGCTGAGTGAGAAGAGACTGGAAATCAGCTGCTGTACCACCATGCCTATTTTCCCATTAGCCCCATGTAAATATAGAGAGAAGGGGACATCCATTTTCTAGACATGTTAATGGTTTCTAATAGGACCAAGTGTTTGGAGACCTTCTTTGCTATGTTAAATAAGGCCTAGGCAATTGGAGGAAGCTGCTCAGAACAGGGAGCCCGCGATTCCAAGGACAGCTGTCTCTAGCGTTTTAGTTTGTGTTAAGTCTTTTGGTAGCTTGCCCTGGCTTATTTTCATCATCAGAGTTTCATAGACACAGGGCGCAGAAGCCTGGGGCTATTTTTTAGTAATTAAAGTTCATAAAGAGTAATAAAATAATGTCTTAACTGTCTCATTTTAGAACTTTTTTTGTAGCTAGGCCTAGCTATCAGAAAACTATTTGTGAACCCATAATAATAACTCATTATTCAGCACCTACTGTGTCCTGGGCTTTACATATTTTGATCTCATATAATCTTTACTACACCTTTATAGTTATTTCAACTGTGGGAGATTGGATCTCAATTCTTCACACCCTCTGTGGCTTTACAAATACTTAATAAGAGGAGTGATGATAGAGAGCACTTCCCTCCTACTTGACTTTAGATCATGTTATGTGACTGGTTTGGCTAATGAGATACTAGCAGACATGACTTGACCAGGGAGTTTAGGTGTGCTTGCATAGTTTGGCTTGCCTCTTTGTGCTTCTATGCTTGCTATGAGAAGAATATTCCTGGGTTGTTGCTAGGAGAATAGGAGAAATAAGAGAATAGGAAAATATGTAAACCCCACCCTACAGCCTAGAGCCATGCCTTGCTGACCCCAGCCAGTCCCGATAGACCTGCAGCTACTGGAAGACAGGTGAGCAAGAGAATCAAAGCTTTTTATGACTCAGAGATTTTGAGGTTTTTTGTTATGCAGCAAAAAATAACTAACACACAACACTAATTTCCAGGGACGGACGCTGAGGTTTAAAGAAGTTAAGCAGCTTGACCAGAATTGCTGAAATAACACAATAGAGAGAGGATGGCTTCAAACAATGGTCTGCCTCATTTCAAAGTTGTGTTATTGTTTGGAAAAAATTTCCCATGTTGGAGCAAGCTTAAGGTTAAATAATATAATGAATATATATATATATATATATATATATCTATTAGAAGTCTCTCCCTAAGCCTTACACCTAATGGAGGTGAGGATCAGAAAGGTAGAGGATGGTTGTCAGAAGCTGTAACCTCTTTGCTTTGAGAATGTGGTTCTTGAACATAGGAGCAAGAGTGATGCTGGAGAGATTTCAAGTTGCTGTGGCAACCGGCAACCCTGAACATCACCTGGTGTCATCTACATCACAGGCCCATTAACGGTGGTGCCCCTCCTGGGTCATAACAGGCTGAGTCTTCAGCAAATCTCTTTCCTGAATGTTTAATATATTGGAGGCTTATTGAGATTCTACACGGGGAGCCTCATTTTTCTTTTATTAATTGTAATGAGAGTTATTTTTGTTGTCTTAAATATAAAACCTCCCTCTAGGGAGTTCTGGGCCCATTATAGACATGAAGAACCCAACACTCCTCTGTTCTTATAACAAGCCTAGGAGGAAGGCAAAGCAGGAGCCACTTAATCAGAATTATAATGTAAGATGAAACTCCTGAAAGCTTTAAAATGGAAAACTCCAAGTGAAACAAATTAGGAAACTAAAGCTTGGCTGTTGTCAAATCAGCCCCACAGGGAAGGGCTCAGGGGACACATAAAGGAGAAAAGGAAAAGGAACTAGGATGAAATGGAAAATAGTGGTGGTGGGGGGCCCAAAGGATAAAGGCAGTGTCTGAAATCCAGAGACAAGCTCTTCTTGGTGGGCAGTTCCTTTCATGGCTTGCTAGCACACTGCCCCATTCAGGCGGTGCCACAAATGAAGATCTTCAGCACTGTGGACACATCCCCAGGTCTGACCCTATTTGAAAGGATGATGATGAGAGCTAAAGTTGCTTCCCAGTTGAGTAGCAGCCAGCCTTGCATTTTGTGTCCACATACCAAGGGCAAAGTTATTTTGGGAATTATTCCACAGCTACTGTTCCTGTCAAACTTTTTTTTACCTAAATAATTTAAAATTAACTCTTTTTAGCCTGAGTACTATAATTCTACACATCCTGATTTAATATTGGATGACCTTCTGTCTATGTCTACCTTTTACCAAGGACATACCAGGAAGGTATGTTTGCCCCAGTAACCTAAGTGTGGGCAGAAAATGGGATGGAGCCTTTGCTTTATATATTCTAGGTAGATTTTCTAAGCCCTCTTTTTTCACATTCCTGGTGATTGCTCTGGCGACATTTAATAACCTCTTTGCTCTTTAGCAGAGTACTCATGAAACTGAAACTCTCCAACAGTGGGCTTGGTCACAAATTTGGGACTAAACTAGAGGAGTTGGGAATAAATTTTTGGTAGATAAGAGTTGCTGAGCTTGCTACATAGGGGTCCTTCTTCCACCACCCAATGCAGCAATGGTATTATGGTAGGTATCAAGCAAGTGTGGAGGGTCTCTTCATCATTAACCTACACAGCATGTTGAAGTGGAGGTGACAGGATTGTACAGTTAATCTCAAGTAGTGGTTTTGGATGTCTCCAGAAATTGTCAACATTTTCAAAGTCCCTACATTTTGCTGCAGCTAGTCTTACTTTCTGAAGATTTGGGTATAAATCCACAGTGCTGGTTGTCTTTTGGGTATTTTACTACCTCAGCAGTCTCCTACTTGCAACTCAGAATCTTCTACAAGGTGAATTAAGTTGGAGCTATGATACACAGTACCACAGTTTAAGTTGGCTTGAGCAGCACCTTGATTCCTTGATGCTTGCTTATGAAGTTCTGCATGTGGATAGACATCTCTGTAAGAATCTGGTTGAGTGAGGGGTCATCCCTGGAGAGTAGCTCTACCTTGGTAACAGAGTCATTGATGGGAAAAACCTATCGACATTACGTTGGGCAACACAAGATTTTGCAAAAGCTTATTTGCCTTTGGCTCTCTTCCAGCCCCGTTTCATGTACCTTTCTGACAGTATGATCCCATTTTCCCAACATCCTGTACTTTTATTTTGCTTCCTGGTTATGCTGCTTCTCTATTTGCCATGTTTGCTCTTAAAGCCCTTAAATCCAGTACTTACTTAATTCCTCATTCCTTCATGCTTCCACTGAAACTGCTGTTAATCATTTCAGTTGATTATACCTAAGGAAGATCACTCTCCCTTCAAACTGCTTGCATCTCACCTCCAAGGAGGAGAAGTTTGGCTCTGCATGGATTGGTCAGGTTTGATGGCATTCATCTGGTCTCATTTTCTAAAATGTAGAGCCTTATCTAGAATGGAGTAAATAAGCCCATTTTATGGCAACTGCCCCAGTAATCTTTTGTGTTACAGCTCCTTCCTAGGGCATTAGAGAGTTAAGGTGGGGTCTGTGTGGAGACTTGCTATGTTTGGAGGAAGGCCTGGTAGCATCCATCTGTATGTTTCTTTTTCTTCCTCTATTGTCTATTCTTTCCTTAAATCCTCTGCCCTTTGGGAGACCAGAGATAGGAGGTACCCCTTTTCCATGTGGAAGAGATGCCTCCCTTCCCATTCCATTTAAAATGCCAAGTGAAGATGTGATACAAACACACACATGCACACAAACTCACACACACAGTAGAGTATTACTCAGCCATCGAAAATGAAATCTTACCATTTGGAATGATGTGGATGGAACTAGAAGGTATTATGCTAAGCAAAATAAGTCAGTCACAGAAAGGTAATTATGTGTTTTCACTCATATGTGAAATTGAAGAAACAGAACAGACGAACCTAGGTGAAGGAAGGGAAGAAGGAAACAAATTGTAAGGCTCTTAACTCTAGGAAACAAAATGAGGGTCACTGGAGGGGATGTGGGTGGAGGGATGGGGTAGCTGGGTGATTGACATAAAGGAGGGCACTTGATGGAATGAGCACTGGGTGTTGTAGGCAACTGATGAATCACTAAACTCTACCTCTGAAACTAGTAATAATACTGTATGTTAATTGATTAAAAAAAAAAAAAGCTAAGTGATAACTAGGGTAGGATTCAGGGGAAGGAAAGCTACATCAGCCTTCTTAGTCTGGCCACGAGGAATTCTGCAGGCAGCAGAGCTCACCAGGTCTTGAGATCTACCTTGGGGTTTGGGGCCAAAGCCCTTACCTGCTAATAAAGAAGAAATATTCCTACCATTGTCTTCTGTGCATATAGGTTTCTGGACCACTCTCCCCCATCCCAGGGCTGTGAGTATAGCTAAAACTGGGATTTGGGGGTTCCTACAGCTCCCCAGACAAATGCTTTAATTTTTGAAGGTCACATATTTATGGTGTCTGTCCATCTGTAGCTCCATCTCTATCTTCCTCAGAGTCTTTGGAAATCACTTACAACAAACATTTTTATAACTACTTTATGAATGAATGATTGAAAGTCCACTCTCTACAAGTACTATATACATTTTAAATGGCTAGTAACTAACCTTAATTTTTATTCTGTTTATTTGTGTCAAGGTGCACAAGCAAGGGAATAATTTTGGGAAGAGTCAGAATTTAGACCACAATAACCTAATTTAGCATAAATTAAGCCATATGTCTATTTGTAGTTACTGTGGCTAGTACTTCATTTTTGATCACTGAGCGTAGAGACTGTATTTTACAGCCTTGGGTAATGATCACTTTTTAAGAAAATTTTATTTTATTTTTTTTCAGTGTTCCAAAATTCATTGTTTATACACCACACCAATGATCATTTTTTTTTTATTTAAAAGATTTTATTTATTCATTTGACAGACAGAGATCACAAGTAGGCAGAGAGGCAGGCAGAGAGAGAGGAGGAAGCAGACTCTCTGCTGAGCAGAGAGCCCGATGCGGGGCTCGATCCCAGGACCCTGGGATCATAACCTGAGCCGAAAGCAGAGGCTTTAACCCACTGAGCCACCCAGGTGCCCCACCAATGATCACTTTTAAATGGAATTCTGCCTGTTGGCTCTCTCAAAGGTAGCATGATTTCATGAGGGAATCCTGGCATAAGTATGGGATGATTGGGGCTGGGGTTGGGGGAATTTATCAACTGATCTTTCCTTAAGAGGGAAAGATCTTTGGTACTGGAATAAAGGCAGATTCTTCATTTGAATCTCAGTCCTAATTTCAGGGAGTTTTCAAAATACCTAAAAATTTATCTTCGAAAGGCAAGCTGGGGTCTTTCCATTTTTAGGATGCTCCAACAAATGAGGTTTACTGTTTTGAAATTTTTATAGTCCTTGTTAAATACAATTCTGAGTGGACAAACTATTTGAGCTTGTTATTTTTGGATGGTTCTTTGAAGTTCTTTTAACTCTTTTTAAGTCTTTTTTCTTTGATCTAAACTAGGGTTTCTCAGACTTTGTTAATATTGACATTTTGAGCCAAGTAATTCTTCATTGTGGGGAGCTGTGTTGTGCACTGTAGGAAGTTTAGCAGCATCTCTGGCCTGTATCTGCTAGATGCCAGCAGCATATTCCCCCACCCATGAGATGTGACAACCAAAAATGTTTATCAAAATTTTGCCAAATTTTGACATTGCCAGGTAGCCTCAGTTGAGAACCATTTGTTTATCAGTTTCCTATGGGGATTAACATAGGGAAGAGCTGTCTGTCTCTCAAAGATATTTTGAACTCTGCTGGCATACTCCTGATCAACTGAAATGAGCTTCCTACTCTCTTGGATGCCATTTTAAAATGGCACTGTTACAGACGCAAACATACTTACACAGCGAAGTATTTGGGGAACTCATTTCTTTAGGTTTAGTCACACCTGCCATAGTAGCATGGGCAAAATTATTTAAGCATCTTAAGGAACAAGGCATTAGTTATTCCTTAACAGCAATGCAGAGAGTGATATGGCTGAACACATGTCATATAATCAGATTTTTAAAACTCTAACTCATCAATTGATGATGATAATATTCTTGGGCATTGCCCATGTTGTTAACCTCAGCAATCAAAATAAAGTAATCATGCTAATTACAACCCTCTCAAAACCCAGCTCAGTGCACTGTCCTTGTACATGAGAGGCAAGCTGTGCCACAGTTGCTTCATGGGACTCTGATACCCCATAAAGGTTTTTAGTAGCTCATCCTGGGGCCAGACTAGTCACTCTGTCAGGGAAAGGAGAATTAGAGGTGAGTCCACAGGGAGACTGATGGTCTTTTCACTCAGGAATGGCCTTATGCACTGAAAATAGTTGTGAGTAGCCGGCTGGGCTCGATGGTCTGGAACCAGAGATTTAAGGTGCATCCAAGCCCAGCGAGCTGTGACTGTCCGAAGTGTTCTGGCTGACAGAGTCAGTCATCCACTAGAGCTGGATGGCTGAGAGGACATTAAAGGAAGACCCAGTAAATCCACAGTTATTGGAGACCTCTCTATTGGGAATTGAGGTGACAGTGTGCAGACCTGTGGGGTAGCCACACTTTATTACCAAATATCTTGAACTGACAGCCAGGCTAAGTGAGTAAAATGTGGTAAATCTGAAACTAGTCATGGCAAAGAGAATCCTAGTTATTGAATCAGAGATGGCTATACCATCAGATGTGAGAGCTCAGATATGAAAGTAACGGATAAAAATGTGGGTGAGGGTAGAGAGCATTGTTCTGCTTGGAAAAAAAAGGAAGGAAAGTATAAAAATCTAACTAAATTCAGGTTGTTTTTAAAAACGATGACATCCAACAGTTGTTTGCAAGAATTACATTAATTGTGGCCTTGAATTCCTTTTATGGCCTTACCTAATAAAAGACATCATACCTTCCAAATTCTCTACTCTATAATAATTAGACTATTATGCATAGCCTCAATAGCCAAATGACATGACAGGTCTAAAATATGCATAAAGCATTTACTGTTGGATTGTTACAGCAGAAGGAAAAATGACTTAAATTAATCCACATCATAGCAGTAAAAGGATGAATAGGGTGAAATGTAGTAAAACAAAGGGACAGAAATTTGGCAAAGTCACCCAAAGCCTGGGAAGACTTATGTGGTAAAAAAATAACCATGGATCTGACAGACTAAACAATAAAATTGCTTAGCTAATTAGTATCTTACATTGAGTGACTTAAGTGAAGATAAGTTGATGGGTATAATTGACAAATGCACACAAAAATTAACTTGGTACTGAAAACATTACAGAAATAGAAGGAAATTCAGGATTTGAAAAATTAAGTAATTCCAGGAAAACCAAATAAAATGTTCTTGTGCTTGACGCTAAAAAGCACCAGAGTGTGTTCCTCTAATATGTGTTATTGAATTGTTGGCAAGTGTTTATGAAGCTGTTGATATTGAATGGCTGACATTGTGGTTGTGAGAGCACCAAGTGGGGAGATGAACCATGGTATTGTCAACCTAGTGTCATATCTGAACAGGAGTTTGCTGAAGCAATCCAAAGAACAGTTCACTAGAAAGCAGCAGGTTCTGACTTGCAAATAATCTAGTCCAAGAAGCTCCCAGTAAAACATGAGAGTATTGCAAGATGTTTCCTGCACACACCGTGTCAGTCATACATAAAGGTTGATTCATGACATCTGGAAACAGCTGCCTTTTACTGAAGACAATGAATTTTCAAATTGCATTAAATATAGCCTGTTCATATGCTTACCTGCCATCCACAAGTCATTGGCAGATATCTGGAGCTGAGAAGATTTCCTCACACTGTCAGAAAAATCAGCTCGTGACTAATACATAGAAAATATGTTATAATTTGGACAAAGAGGTAACAACAGATCCCCCGAAGGTCAGGGACTGTGAAGCAATCAGAAATGTTTGGAACTGTGATTGTAGTTGTTCAAAAGTGATGGATCTGGGGTTCCACAAGAGTGGACTGGCCTATACTACTGCTTCTTATTGGTTGTCTCTTTTGGGAGAGGCCTGGATAACCTGGGACCAGATCAATATCCGTAGACATCACCCAGAAAACTGTGATCTTCTCTAAACCTTGATAACTGCTAGTTATAGATGGTACTTTTCTTCTAGAGCTTAAACTTAAGAGTCAGGAATAACTGGATTCAAATGTGAGCTCTTAAGTGTGATGGTCCTAAGATTCTATGCTTCATTAAGTCTCATTTCTTTTCATTTTTAAAATGTGGATGATTGTGGTCCCAACATCTTTGGATTCTTATGAGGGTTGGATCAGATTAAAATCAGACAATGTACACAGAATGCTCTTTGGGGTGCCTGGGTGTCTCAGTGGGTTAAAGCCTCTGCCCTCGGCTCGGGTTGTGATCCCAGGGTCCTGGGATCAAGCCCCACATTGGGCTCTCTCCTCGGCAGGGAGCCTGCTTCCTCCCCTCTCTCTCTGCCTGCCTCTCTGCCTACTGTAATCTCTGTCTGTCAAATAAATAAATAAAATCTTTAAAAAATAAAAAGTAAATCAGATAATGTACAAGTAATGCTCTTTAGCAGTTAAAATGTAAAATCTAGTTGGGTGGGGAATTTTTGTATTTTCCTAAACTTGCATGTCCTATTCTTTTTTTAGAGAGTGGGAAAATGTCTACAGGTCGGTAGACTGGAGCTGAGGTGGAATCCAGTGATTAACAGTAGAAATTGGCTGAGTTGTCAGGTTCAGTAGCCAGAGGAGTGAGTGCCAGTCGTCAGGGTAAGAGACAAAGAGGACAGTGTTAGGGTCAGTTCAAGGAGGATCGAGGGGTAACTGCATGGATAGGGATGAATGAAGCAGAGATTGAGAGCTGGGCAGTTAAGATTGGGATAGGATGTGGTGTGTAAAGTGGGAAAAAGCTTGAGTCCAGGAAGAAGGCAAGAGTATCAGGATGTTCTGCCTACTCAGTGCTAGTAGCATGGCATGGAAGTGGTTAGTGGGCTCAAAGTGCATGACTGCAGTAGACAGTACAAATCCCAAGATTTGCCTTTAACAAATCTATACCATTTGATGGGTTCCTAATAATAGTGTTTGCAATATAGAGATTATTTGGAAAATTCTTGCATCTTTCATTCTTGAGACATCTTCATGCTACTGCAACTGTGTTGATAATGATCTGAAACCTGGTCAATTGACTTTTTGTTTTCCCTTGATAGCCACGGTAGCAGATACTGTTACATGGTCATTACTGTTACATGGTCATAAACTCACTTTGTCTTCTTCCTGAACATATAGCTCAAATACATTTCCAAGCCTCCCTTTTGAAGCCAGGTAACTGCGTTCTAGCCCAAGCAATGTCAAGAGAAAGTAGTGTACACCACTCCAGGCCTGGCTCATAAAATCCTCCCATGAGCATCTTGCAAGCTCCCTTCTCTGGGTTGCTACAGTGACACTGACTTCTTTGCTGGTTTTGGAAGCCAAATATTGAAGTTAATAAAACCCGAGTAGAGAAGGAACCAGGCCCTTGCTTCACTCCTTGGGAGATAGCCACTCATCCAGGAATGCTAAATTGAACTATTACATGAGTCTATTATTCCAAGCAAGTGAAATGTTTGGGTTAGTTTGTTAAATCAGCTTATGTTACCTTTAAGTCATGGCTACCTAATGAAGGTGTTGGGTTTTTAGGAGCCCATAATTAATACCCCTCTCTTCTTTGTGTGATTTCAGAGCCAAATGAAAAATCTAACACAAGAGCCAGTCAGATGGAAACCAAATGGTTAACTGTAATCATTATATCAAATTGGCTTGCTAATATGTTCTACTTTCTTCACCCCATACCTCCAGTTTAGATGCCAGGAATGCCTGCTTTGAGTGAAGTTAGAATTTTTAAGGCAGATGTACTCATCTAGGATTACAGCATCACTCTGGTCTCAGGAAGAGAAGAAAAGAGACCAAATTCTTAGGGGTCATAGTTATCTCATAATTTAGAACTGTGTACCAATAGTTTTCTCTTTAGTCTGTGGACTATTTATGGGGATGGCGTGGTGGTCAGTTAGACCAGGAGTATTACTGTAATGGATGTCTCTCTCTACATGTCAACACAAGGATTGACATCCATATCTATAAACCACACATGCTCTAATGGGCACAAAACATGTTCCTTTTGAAACTCGTTTTACCACCATGGCCTTTACAAGAATACTTTTAAACCATCCAGAAACACTCCTGACTTTTGCCTCCTGTCAGTCTCCATTTGGAAAAGTCCTTCCCATTATTGACCAGGCTACCATGTGAGAACTGTTTATAGAGCAGTGAGGAAGGACACAAATCTCTAGTTTGTCAGATGAGCTGAATCAATGTTCAGAAATTAGGAGGCAGCATGTTCACGTAGATTACCTTTAGTTTTCCATATCTGTAGGTCTTGGGTGCCAGTGGATTTTGTTATTGTCCTGTGGAACATTTTCCATCATGGTTACGATTGATTTGGATCATCATGCCAATTGCTCGTGTGCAAACTGACTATTAATAAGGCCCCAGAGTCAGAATAGGTGAAGAGATGTGTCACCAGTCACATAAAAGAATGCAAATTTGATCTCTTACACTTATTAGAGGATCTGTCAGTTTATAAATCCTCCAGTTCTTTGTTTTGTTGCCAAATGGAATGAAGCATTATTACAGCTTTCAGCTCACAAAAGTACCTTTAAATTAAAGGGGGTACTCCTTAAAGCAGTGACTTTTTCAGGAAGATTTGTTTGGTCTATTTTTGTTTTGTTTTGTTTTCCCCATTTTATTGAGAAATAATTGACATATGTCAATGTATGTGTTTAAGGCATATAGTATGATGGTTTGATTTACATATATTGTGAAATGATTACCATGATAGGTTTAGCTAACATCCATCTTCTCATATACAGTAGAAAGAAAAGAATAAAAGAATGAAGGAAAAATAGATTTTTCTCTTTGTGATGAGAACTCTTCTTAAGATTTACTCTTTTAACAGCTTTCCTATATATCATACAGCAGTGTTGGGTATAGTCATCAGTTTGTACTCTACATCTCTAGTACTCTTGATAATGAGGTATACTTTTGGACCACCCTCCTTCATTCTTCCCTTCCCTTTCTACTGCCTCTGGTAACCACAAATCTCATCTCTTTTTCTATGAGTTTTTTTTTTTTTTTCTTAGATTACCCGTGTGAGTGAGATCATATAATACTTATCTTTCTCTTTCTGAATTATTTCAGTTAGCATAATGCTTTCAGGATCTATCTGTGTTGCTGCAAATGGTAGGATTTTCTCATTTTTTTGGCTGAATAATATTCTATTAAATATATAATGCTCCTTGTTATATTCCAGCCTAATATTCTGCTTTATATTCATATCTATATAGCTGTCTCTATCTACCACAACTTCTTTATCCATTTATCCATCAGTGGATACTTATGTTGTTTCCATGTTTTGGCTGTTGTAAATAATGTTGCTGTAGACATGGAAGCAGTTATCTTTTCAAGTTAGTGTTTTCCTGACATTTGGATACATTCCCAGAACTCATTGCTGAATCATGCGGTAGGTTTTTTTTTTTTTTTTTAAGATTTTATTTATTTGACAGAGATAACAATTAGGCAGAGAGGCAGGCAGAGAGAGAGAGAGAGAGAGAGGAGGAAGCAGGATCCCTGTGACATGCAATAGTTTTATTTTTAATTTTTTGAAGATCTTTTATATTGTTTTCCATGGTAGCTGTACCAATTTACAGTGCTACCAGCAGTACCAGGTGTTCATTTTTCCTCCACATTCTTGCCAGCATTTGTTATCTCTTGTCTTTTGGTGATGGGCATTCTAAAAGATGGGAGGTGATATCTCATTGTGGTTTTAATTTGCATTGCCAAAATGACTGGTGATGTTGAGCAACTTTTCAGGTACTTGTTGGCCAATCATACATCATCTTTGGGGAAATGTCTGTTCAGGTCCTTTGTCCATTTTTTAATTAGGTTATTTGTTTTTTAGCTATTGAGTTGCATGAGTTTTGTGTGTGTGTGTGTGTGTGTGTATGTATATGTATGTATATATTTATGTTTTGGATATTAGCTCCTTATCAGATACCTGGCTTACAAATATTTTTTTCCCTCTCTGTAGTCTGTTTTTTCAGTTTGTTGGTGACTCCTTTCAATTTGTAGAAACTTTTTGGTTTGATATAGTTCCACATTTTAATTTTGATTTTGTTGCCACTGCTTAGTTGTCATATCCAAAAAATCAGGCCTATGTCAAGTTTTGTTTCCTATATTTTCTTCTAGGAGATTCATGTTTTAGGAATCTCATGGTTTTAGTTCTTACATTTGAATCTTTAATCCACTTCAATTTAATTTTTGTTATTGGTATAATATAAGCATCTAGTTTAATTTTTCATGTGAATATTCAGCTATCTGCTTTGTCTCTTATAAGTTTGCTTGTGGAGTGAATCCTTAAAGAATAAAACTAAACAGCACTGACTTAGGGTTTAAGATCAGACATCAAGGCCAAAAGCATGCCAAAAGCACTTCATAAGCTATTTGCTGTACATGGCTAACCTTGAGCTGCCTGCCAGCTCAAAAGAACAGTAGTCTAGCTATTAAGCAGAATAAGAAACTTGGAGATGATCTACAACTGGAGTAGGATATCAATGAGTTTAAGTCAGCCCACATGATGGAAAGAGATTCTAATCTGATGTTCAGATCATGGTCAGGAAATTGAAATCTTTTGAGCTTAGAGGACTAATGAGGAGTTCATAAACATCTGGTTGTGCTAGTATTAAGAAGAGCTGGTCACCTAGGAATAAAAGAGAAACTGAATAAAACATTCTCCATCATCATCATCATCATCATCATCATCATCATTGTGATTATTAACAACAGACTTAAATTTTCAAGACTTCCTCTCATTTAAATGAAAAAATATCTTAAATTCTATAAAGCTCTATGTGCTAGTTAATATTCTGTTACTTAACTTGAGTTTTACAATAATCCAGGCAGGTAGGGAAGAAAGGGGATTATTTTCAACATATGTAAGGGACAAGATGTGGGTCATTGTTGTGTGATGATACTTATTGTGGAGGACAGCAAAGAATAAATGACTAAATGAAGACTTTGAGGTCCCCAGACAATGCCAGAGAGTACTGGGAAAATGATCTGAATTGACTCTGAGTAGCAAGGGGAAGGATCCTTCTGTCCTACAGGCAAGAGAGTCAGTGAAAGTCTACAATTCAGTTTCTGCACAGATTGCAAAATTGAATGCTGATTAAGTTCAAACATTTAGAAATTGACCTGTCCACATGCCCACAGAACTGTGGTCTGGGCCTGGTAATACAAAAGCAGCACTGACCACTTCCCTACAGTTTTATAGCTGAGTCAGGTTTAGAAATAGATCAAATGTTTTTGTTTAGCTAGCTAAACATTGGTTAAGATGAGCCAAAAATGACACTTCACAGTGAAGTGTTGGTTATAGGAACTCAAAGTAGGATAGTGTGGAAAACATTGGCTTGATATAATTGGATGCAGGAGTAGAGTAGCTAATGAGAATTATACTTGGAATTAGAGGAGCACGTTACTTATTTTTATACAAGACAGGCTGTACAAGACAGATTATAACTGGGTCAGTAAGTGACTAGAGTATAAACAAGGCACTAGAGTGTAAAACAATATTTATAATAGCACAAGTCATGGGGAGACTCTACATTGAAACTATATCCACATATTTGGACCTGTAGAACATAGGGTCTCCTGTTTATTTTAAAAAATTATTAATGTGGATATTATTCCTGTTCACAAAACTGAAATGTCCCAAGAACATACATGAGAAGATAAAAAATATAGGCTACACTGAGACAAATTTGAAGATTGCAGTTCACAAGTCAGGCAATTCATTAATCCAGCTACCAGGTAGACAACAAATGAGCCTCTTTGCCTTGGACACTGATTAGAAGCCACACAATGTTGTCTCTCAACCACAGGCAATAGTCAGTCTTGATATGTTAAAACCATGTTTTTATTTCAGAGCACTGTAATTCTAGATGCCTGACACAATTGGGATATTAGGAAGCTCAAAAATACTTCAATACAGTTCAAGTCCCCTTTGCTATAAAGTGATTCATGAAACCAGACCAATCTGAGATATATAAATATTAAATAATAGAACCTAGAATTTATAGGACTCCTGCCTTTCCAAGAGTATGAAATGTTTTCACACAAACTCTGTTTGACTTAGGTTGATGTCTTCTCCATGAAATAATGCAGGGAAGAGGAACATTCCCATTTGAGAGAGGGAAGACCCAAGACATAGACAGGTGAGGTGGTTTAGCCAGCATCTGAGTATCAGAAAAGCAGAGCCAGATGTTTCAATTCATCCACCACTTTCCCACAAATGCTGATGATTCAGATTCTCGTGAATTATTCTAGGGGCACCAAACACACTGTAGAGGGCCGCTTTCTCATCTGCTTTCTCATACTGTTAGAATCTCTCTGCCAGTTCTATGTCCTTTGACTTGAAGATTTCTCCTACCCGTGAGACAAATAGAAAATTAAAGAGTTTCTTTGGAAGTCAAGAAAAATTATTGCTGTTTTGTGGAAGGGAGGACAACTTGGTTAATTGCTGCTCTGCCACGTTGGAAATGTTGAAAAATCAGTACCAAAGACTTAGTTAAAGCTTAAAAGAAATAGCCACAGGGTGATAAGCCACATGCCATGGCTAGGGGGTGCTAGGGTAGTAAATCCAGGAGGTGGTTTTCATGTGTAGTGTATAATTTGGGCCCTGACAGAGCTCAGATGAGGAATAGGCCTATATAACTATTGATCCACAGAGCTATCAGGGACATCATTTAACTTGATGGCTCGTGTTGGTCCCTTAGGATATGGAGTCAGCTTTAACCTGCAAGGAAAAAAAATTAAAGGTAAATGAAAGGAATAGAAGGGGAAAACCATGAACAGTTTTCCATACTCTTCCTTGTAATAAGAAACATTTTCAAATGACCCTGTTTTTCAGCTGTCCTGGTAAGTATCTATTTATTTCATTCATTTAGTTACCTAATTATATTGAGACATGCCAATCATTTAACATTCTGTTACACATTTACAGATAGATCATCCCACCTATTTTTCAACAGTGATTATTACAGCCAAGGAGACAAAGGGAAACAGGCTGCCCCTGGCCACAGTCAGGCACAATCACAGGCCAATATAAGACTCCAAAGGGGGAAATGAGATGCTGCCATCAGGTAGGTGGAGTTGGTTGACAGTCAAATGTAGAGGTATCTCTTTTCTTTGAGACTTTGCTATACTAGGAACTATAGGAACTGGTGTGTTTTAGGCCTTTAATCCAGTGCAACCATTCCTTTAGATCATCCAGCATATTCCTAAGCTGTGCATCTGACTCCACATTTAACCCATCTCTGACACTTGTGTTTTCTTCCCGCACCCTTTCTCTGGCCCCTTTGCATTCTTTTTTTAATTACATTTAAAAAATTAACATATAATGTATTATTAGCCCCAGGGGTACAGGTCTGTGAATTTCAGGCTTATATACTTCACAGCACTCACCATAGCATATACCCTCCCCAATGTCCATAACCCAACCACCCTCCCCCTACCCCCTTTTGTGTGATTAAGAGTCTCTTACGGTTTGTCTCCTTCCAGATCCCATCTTGTTTCATTTTTTCCTTCCCTACCCCCAAACCCCCCAATTTGCCTCTCAAATTCCTCATATCAGGGAGATCATATGATAATTATCTTTCTTTGATTGACTTATTTCATTCAGAATAATACCCTCTAGTTCCATCCACATTGTTGCAAATGGCAAGATTTCATTTCATTTGATGGCTGCATAGTATTCCATTACACACACACCCATCCTCACACATCCACACACCACATCTTCTTTATCCATTCCTCTGCTGATGGACATCTAGGTTTTTTCCATAGTTTGGCTATTGTGGACATTGCTGCTATAAACATTTGGGTGCATGTGGCCCTTTGGATCACTACATTTGTATCTTTAGGGTAAATACCCAGTACTGCAATTGCTGGGTCATAGGGTAGCTCTATTTTCAACTTTTTGAGGGACCCTCCATGCTGTTTTCCAGAGTGGCTGCATCAGCTTGCATTCCCACCAACAGGGTAGGAGGGTTCCCCTTTCTCCGAATCCTCACCAATATCTGTCGTTTCCTGACTTGTTAATTTTAGCCATTCTGACTGGTGTGAGGTGGTATCTCACTGTGATTTTGATTTGTATTTCCCTGATGCTGAGTGATGTGGAGCACTTTTTCATGTGTTTGTTGGCCATCTGGATGTCTTCTTTGCATAAATGTTTGATCATGTCCTCTGCCCATTTCTTGATTGGATTATTTGTTTTTTGGGTGTTGAGTTTGATAAGTTCTTTATAGATTTTTGATACTAACACTTTATCTGATATGTCCTTTGCAAATATCTTCTCCCATTCTGTCAGTTGTCTTTTGATTTTGTTAACTGTTTCCCTTTCTGTGCAAAAGCTTTTGGTCTTGATGCAGTCCCAAGAGTTCATTTTTGCCCTTGCTTCCCTTGCCTTGCAATGTTTTTAGAAAGAAGTTGCTGCGGCTGAGGTCAAAGAGGTTGCTGCCTGTGTTCTCCTCAAGGATTTTGATGGATTCCTTTCGCACATTGAGGTCCTTCATCCATTTTGAGTCTCCTTTTGTATGTGGTGTAAGGAAATGGTCCAGATTCATTTTTCTCATTGTGGCTGTCCAGTTTTCCCAGTTTGTTTTCCCCATTTGTTGAAGAGACTGTATTTTTTCCATTGGACATTCTTTCCTGCTTTGTCAAAGATTAGTTGACCATAGAGTTGAGAGTGTATTTCTGGGCTCTCCATTCTGTTCCATTGATCTATGTGTCTGTTTTTGTGCCAGTACCATACTGTCTTAATGATGACAGCTTTGTAATAGAGCTTGAAGTCTGGAATTGTGATGTCACCAACTTTGGCTTTCTTTTTCAACATTCCTCTGGCTATTCAGGGTCTTTTTTGGTTCCATAAAAATTTTAGGATTATTTGTTCCATTTCTTTGAAAAAAATTGATGGTATTTTGATAGGGATTGCATTAAATGTGTAGATTGCATTAGGTAGCATAGACATTTTCACAATATTTGTTCTTCCAATCCATGATCATGGAACAGTTTCCATTTCTTTGTGTCTTCCTCAGTTTCTTTCATGAGTACAGATTATAGTTTTCTGAGTACAGATTCCTTGCCAATTTGGTTAGGTTTATTCTTGGGTATCTTATGATTTTGGGTGCAATTGTAAATGGAATTAACTCCTTAATTTCTCTGTCTTCTGTCTTGCTGTAGGTGTATAGAAATGCAACTGATTTACGTGCATTGATTTTATATCCTGCCACTTTACTGAATTTCTGTGCAAGTTCTAGCAGATTTGGAATGGAGTCTTTTGGGTTTTCCACATAAAGTATCATACCATCTGCAAAGATCACTCTTAGTTTAACTTCTTTGCCGATTTGGATGCCTTTAATTTCTTTTTGTTGTCTGATTGCTGAGGCTAGTAGTATAGTACTATGTTTAATAGCAGAGGTGATAATGGACATCCCTGCTGTGCTCCTGACCTTAGTGGAAAAGCTCTCCGTTTTTCTCCATTGAGAATGATATTTGCTATGCATTTTTCATAGATGGTTTTGATGATATTGAGGTATGTACCCTCTATCTCTACACGTTGAAGGGTTTTGATCAAGAAAGGATGCTGTACTTTGTCATTTGCTTTTTCAGCATCTATTGAGAGTATCATATGGTTCTTGTTTTTTTCTTTTATTAACGTACTGCATCACATTGATGGATTTGCAGATGTTGAATCAAGCTTGAAGCCCTGGAATAAATTCCACTTTGTTGTGGTGAATAATCCTTTTAACATACTGTTGGATCCTATTGGCTAGTATTTTGGTGAGAATTTCCGCATCTGTGTTCATCAAGGATATTGGTCTGTAATTCTCTTTTTTGATGGGTCTCTGTCTGGTTTTGGAATCAAGGTGATACTGGCCTCATAAAATGAGTTGGGAAGTTTTTCTTCCATTTCTATTTTTTGGAACAGTTTCAGGAGAATAGGTATTAATTCTTTTTTAAATGTTTGGTAGAATTCCCCTGGGAAGCGGTCTGGTCCTTGGCTCTTGTTTGTTGGGAGATTTTTGATGACTGCTTTAATCTCCTTACTGGTTATGCTTCTGTTCAGGCTTTCTATTTCTTCCTGGTTCAGTTTAGGTTTCTAGGAATGCACCCATTTCTTCCAAATTGTCAGATTTGCTGGTGTATAGTTGCTCATAATATGTTCCTATAATTGTTTGTATTTCTTTGGTGTTGGTTGTGATCTCTCCTCTTTAATTCGTGATTTTATGTATTTGGGTCCTTTCTCTTTTCTTTTTGATAAGTCTGGCGAGGGGTTTATCAATCTTATTAATTCTTTAAAAGAACCAGCTCCTAGTTTTGTTGATTCATTCTATTGGTTTTTTGGTTTCCATTTCATTGATTTCTGCTCTGATCTTTATGATTTCTCTTCTCCTGAAGTGTTTAGTCTTTCTTAGCTGTTTTTTCTCAAGCTCCTTTAGGTGTACGGTTAGGTTGTGTATTTGAGACATTTCTTATTTCTTGAGAAAGGCTTGTATTGCTATATACTTTAAGGACTGCCTTTGCTGTGTCCCACAGATTTTGAACCATTGTGTTTTCATTTTCATTTTCATTTGTTTCCATCAATTTTTTTCAATTTGTCTTTAATTTCCTGGTTGACCCATTCATTCTTTAGTAGGATGCTCTTTAGCCTCCATGTATCTGGGTTCTTCCCAACTTTCCTCTTGTGATTGAGTTCTAGTTTCAGAGCATTGTGGTCTGAAAATGTGCAGGGGATGATCCCAATCTTTTGGTACTGGTTGAGACCTGATTTGTGCCCCAGGATGTGATCTATTCTGGAGAATGTTCCATGTGCTTTAGAAAAAGAATGTGTATTCTCTTGCTTTGGGATGGAATGTTCTGAATATATCTGTGATGGTCTATCTCGTTCTATCTGTGATGTTCTATCTCGTCTATCTAGTGTGTCATTTAAGGCCTTTATTTCCTTGTTGATCTTTTGCTTGGATGATCTGTCCATTTCAGTGAGGGGGGGTGTTAATGTCCCCTACTATTATTGTCAATGATCTGACATATTACCAATGTCCGTATTGATCAGGTCCCCAACCTTCAGTACTGCTTCTTGTTCTTTGATTTTGTTATTAATTGGTTTATATAGTTGGCTGCTCGCATG
>NC_081563.1:56812184-56838509 GCF_022355385.1 Mustela nigripes | reverse complement strand
TGGACAGATCATCCAAGCAAAAGATCAACAAGGAAATAAAGGCCTTGTTGATCTTTTGCTTGGATGATCTGTCCATTTCAGTGAGGGGGGGTGTTAATGTCCCCTACTATTATTGTCAATGATCTGACATATTACCAATGTCCGTATTGATCAGGTCCCCAACCTTCAGTACTGCTTCTTGTTCTTTGATTTTGTTATTAATTGGTTTATATAGTTGGCTGCTCGCATGTTAGGGGCATAGATATTTAAAATTGTTAGATCTTCTAGTTGGATAGACCCTTCGAGTATGATATAGTGTCCTTCCTCATCTCTTATTATGGTCTTTGGCTTGAAATTCAATTGATCTAAGGATTGCTACCCCAGCTTTCTTTTGATGTCCATTGGCATGGTAAATTGTTTTTCACCCCCTCACTTCAAATCTGAAGGTGTCTTTGACTCTAAAATGAGTTTTTGTAGACAGCATAATGATATTTTTTTAATCCATTCTGATACCTTGTGTCTTTTGATTGGGGCATTTAGCCCTCTTACATTACATTGAAAGATATGAATTTACTGTATATTGTCTCTGTTCCTTTCTGGTCTACTACTTTTAGGCTCTCTCTTTGCTTAGGGGACCCCTTTCAATATTTCCTGTAGAGCTGATTTGGTGTTTACAAATTCTTTTTGTTTTTGTCTGTCTTGGAAGCTTTTTATCTCTCCTTCTATTTTCAGTGATAGCCTAGCTGTATATAGTATTCTTGGCTGCATGTTTTTCTGTTAGTGTTCTGAATATATCATGCCAGTTCTTTCTGGCCTGCCAGGTCTCTCTGGATAAGTCTGTTGCCAGTCTAATATTTTTACCATTGTATGTTGCAGACTTCTTGTCCTGGGCTGCTTTCAGGATTTTCTTTTTTGTCACTGAGACTTGTAAGTTTTACTATTAGATGATGGGGTGTGTACCTATTTTTATTGATTTTGCAGGGGTTTCTCTGTGCCTCCTGGATTTTGATGTTGTTCCCTTTGCCATATTGGGGAAATTTTCTACAATAATTTACTCCAGTATACCTTCTGACCCCTCTCTCCTTCTTCTTCTTCTGGAGTCCCAATTATTCTAATATTGTTTTGTCTTAAGGTATCACTTATCTCTCAAAATCTCCCCCCGTAATCCAGTAGTTGTTTGTCTCTTTTTTCCTCAGCTTCTTTATTCTCTGTCATTTGCTCTTCTTTATCACTAATTCTGTCTTCTGCCTCATTTATCCTAGGAGTAAGAGCTTCTATTCTTGATTGCACCTCATTAATACCTTTTTTTTTTTTAATTTCAACTTGGTTAGAATTTAGTTCTTTTATTTCTCCAGAAAGGGCTTTTATTTCTCCAGACAAGTTTCTCTAATATCTTCCATGCCTTTTTCGAGCCCAGCTAGCGCCTTGAGAATCGTCATTCTGAACTCTAGATCTGACATATTACCAATGTCCATATTGATCAGGTCCCCAACCTTCAGTACTGCTTCTTGTTCTTTTTTTTGTGGTGAGTTTTTCCGCCTTGTCATTTTATCCAGATAAGAATATATGAATGAGAGAATAAAATACTAAAACAGTGGCAAAGACGCCAGAAAAATGTACACTAACCAAATCAGAAGAGACCCCAAATCAGTGGGAGAAGAAAGGGGGTAGAAAAAAGTAAAAAAAAAAGTTAAAAAAATTTATTAGACTGGTGAATAGAACAGAGCCACCCACTTGATTTTGGGTGTATTTTGGTCTCTTAGAAGAAACTACCTTCCAAAATTTTGAAGAACGAAAAACTTACATATATATACTAAAATAAGGGTAAACACGATGAAGAGATAGAATATGACTGTAAAGATGAACATTTTTAAAAAATTCTTAAAAATGAATTGATAAGATAATTTGGTTGGAAAAAGAAAGTAGAGGGAATTTGTTCAGGCGGGAGACTAGAACAGCCCTGTGCTAGATTTAGGGTATATTTTGATCTATTAGAAGAATTTGTATTCAAACAACTTTTTAGAAGAAAAAACCCTATATGTATACAAAAAGTAAAGTTAGATACAATGAAGGATAAAATATGACTATAATAATGAAGGTTTAAAAAGATTTTTTTAGAAAGGTATTGTGGAGATAAACTAGTTAAAAAATGTTAAAAGAGGAAAGAGGAAAAGTTAAAAAATTAGAATAAGAAAAAATTTTTTTAATTTAATTAACTTTGCATAACTAAAGGATTATGGGGAGAAAGCCATGAATTCTATGCTTTGCTTTCCCTCCCTCTGGAATTCCACTCTTCTCCTTGATCAGTGAGCTTGGTCTTAGCTGGATGCTCTTCTTCTGGAGGAAGAGCCTGTTGCCTGTGATTCTCAGATGTCTTTGCCTGAGGTGGAATTACACTGCCCTTTCCAGGAGCCAGGCTAAGTAATCTTCTTGGGTTCACTCTCAGGACTTTTTGTTCCCTGAATGCTTTCCGTAGAGATCTGGAAGATGGGAATGAAAATGGCGGCCTCCTTATCTCTGGCCCAGAGGAGTCGGGAGCTTGGGGCCCCACTCCTCAGTGTGTCCTCAGAGAAAAGCACTCAATCATTCCCATTTCCCTGATCTCTGGCCACACTCCGAGCTTACTCAGCCTGTGACTGAGTGTTTCTGTTTCTGGCACACAGCCCCATTTGGAGTCTCCAAACTCAGCAGATCCCTGCCTCCAGAGAAGGAAGGTGGATTTCCCTGGATCTGCCATTTTGGGGTCCTTACACAAAGAGCTGTGGTCTGACTGTGCCATGGATCACAGTTTAAGGTAATACAGAGCTGAGACCTCACTCCTTGGCTCCATCTCTGTAGCTGGCTTCCCCACTCTAATACCTGTAAACACTGCTACACTCAGATAAGCCCAATCCTTCTGTGACCCCGCAGGACCTGAGACTACACTGTCCCCGTCTCCATGAGGGCTTCACCCCCACTTGGCCTCTGGAGCGATGTCCCTCAGTGAAGCAGACTTTTAAAAGTTCGAATTTTGTGCTCCGTTGCTACACCACTTGCCAGGAGCCAGCCTCTAACCCTGCGATCTATCTTCCCTTTGCTTTGGATTCACTTCTCCGCAGTCCTACTTTTCAGAAAGTGGTCGATTTTTCTGTTTCTAGAATTGCTGCTCTTCTTCTTTTCAGTCTCCTGTTGAGTTTGTAGGTGTTCGGAATGGTTTGATAACTATTTAGTTGAACTCCTGCTACCTGATGTCATCTCATTCTGCTACTCCTCCGCCATCTTGACTCCTCCCCCCACTTTGCATTCTTTCTTCATTCTACCTTCCTACCTGTTTGCCCTTTTGCTGGTTTCTTATCCCCTCATGAATTATCTGTTGATGGTCTTGCTTCATTCTGTTGCCCTAATAGTTGGCACCACTGCTCTAGTTTGGTTTGTTTTCTTTTTCTTTGACTACAGTTCAGACCGTCCTTCCAGTTATATGGCTTTCAGCTGCGTTTGGTAAACACTCCATTTGGTACTGGCCACATTCCAGAAACATAAACCTCAGGGTATGCTTTCAAGGAGGTAGTGTTCCTTCTGGTTTCACATCGTGCTAAGGGGATAGAATTGCACATATTAAAGGCTAAAAAAATCAAAATCCTAATGCAAATTCATTACTGGTATTTTGTTTATTTCTACCATTAACTTAAATTTTTTTTTTTTTTGTAATTTGCTCACAGTAATTTCCCACTGTTGGGAACAAATAAGATCCTTGCACGTCATATCTATTAATGTACACACGTTCCTTCAGACCCAAGGAACTTGAAGGTGAGGACAGTTGCTTGTAGAATTTGTTATCCTTTAAGGTGCACTCTCTCTCTTGTTCTAAGTTTTGAAATTCCAGTTACTTAACAGTGTTATGCATATGTATTTCTATACAATACAGTGATTCAACAATTCCATATGTCACCTGGTGCTCATCACTCCAAAGTACACTCTGATTAATTATTTCGGTGCTCATCACTACAAGGTACACTCTGAATAATTATTATTTGTTTCATTGAACTAATTTGTGAATTGAAAGGAAAAAGTTTTCCGTGTTGCGTCTTCTAAAAAGGGAAACCTCCACTTTTTTTGTCACCCTGGCTCCATGTTCTTTCAGGTCTTCTTCTAAGTCCTCTAAGTGCTTGACCTTTGTCCTTTTTACCTTGTCCTCAGTACTCATAGTCTGGTATGCTTCTTGGTCTGGTCTTAGCAGCCTTCTCAGGTCCCACAACCTCTCTCATGATTCCCTAATCTATAAATTGAACCCACACTTTTTCCCTTTTCTCTCTAAGTGCCTAGTGGGCATCTCTATTTGATTATCATAAATAAATTTTCAGTAAAAATCTGAAACCCATAATCATCAACTTCTCCTTTCCAAACCTGGTCATCAGCCTATATTCTCACTTTCTCTCTCCCTGGCCTCCTCCCTGAGCTCCTTGGCTTCATTTTTGTCTCACTTATCCCCACTATATACAGTATATGATAGGAGTTCAGTAGATGTTGAATTAATGAATGAATAAATCCATATCTAAGTCAAGAACAAAGATTGAGGGGTGAATACAAGAAAAATGTGAGCAGTTAGGGTTCAGCTAGGTGTGGTAAGGACATTTCTCTTCCCTTGCCAACTAGGATCCAATAGTACTGATTGTCTGAAGTGCTATGTTTTAGGGATAAGATAGGTTCAGCAGGTTAGACTATAGAAGTCCAATAAGAAGGCATAGGAGAAGAATGCTACAGCCTTCTTGCCAGGAATTTACCACTTTTATTTGGTGGGCAGTAGGATTTCTTCCAATTTATAGAGTGCTATGAAGAACATGACACTGAGAAGTATCACAGATAAACAGTTGTGTATAGGGTGGGTTGTGGTGGAAAGACTGGAGTGAGCCTTTATTGTGTGAATATGTGTATCACTGTGGATGTGCTTGTTGGGTACAAATGGAAAGGATTCCTTCATCTTGATTCCTGTAATGCATAATTATCATGTCTGTATCCCAGTTTGTTCTATTGTTCCTCACTTCCTAGAAAGTGGTCATCTTATTTCTGAACACTTGTTAATGAAAGTTTTCTTGTGTTATTCCCTCTTTGCCTTAATAGGTGATTTTAGGATCAATGGCTCAGGTGGACTGCCCTACAATAGTTTCTCCTAAGAAACTTCCAAAGCTAGAAATCCCTTTACTTTATTACTTATGTCCCCCATAGGAATTGGTAAAAAGTGAGTCTTTGTAAACAAAATGTAAGATTGTAACAAGATGTAAACAAAAATCTTAATGTTGAGTTTGAGGAGTTTTTTATAGATCCTGGATATCAACCTTTTGTCTGTACTGTCATTTGCAAATCTCTTCTCCCATTCCGTGGGCTGCCTCTTTGTTTTGTTGACTGTTTCCTTTGCTGTGCAGAAGCCTTTGATCTTGATGAAGTCTCAAAAGTTCATCTTCCCTTTTGTTTCCTTTGCCTTTGGAGACATATCTTGAAAGAAGTTGCTGTGGCTGATATCGAAAAGGTTACTGCCTATGTTCTCCTCTAGGATTCTGATGGATTCCTGTCTCACGTTGAGGTATTTTATCCATTTGAGTTTATCTTTGTGTACTGTGTAAGAGAATGGTCGAGTTTCATTTTTCTACATATAGCTGTCCAGTTTTCCCAGCACCATTTATTGAAGAGACTGTCTTTTTTCCACTGTATATTTTTTCCTGTTTTGTTGAAGATTATTTGAGCATAGGTTGAGGGTCCATATCTGGGCTCTCTACTCTGTTCCCCTGGTCTATGTGTCTGTTTTTATGCCAGTACCATGCTGTCTTGGTGATCACAGCTTTGTAGTAAAGCTTGAAATCAGGTAACATGATGCCCCCAGTTTTATTTTTGTTTTTCAACATTTCTTTAGCAATTCTGGGTCTCTTCTGATTCCATACACATTTTTGGATTATTTGCTCCAGCTCTTTGAAAAATACCAGTGGAATTTTGATCGGAATGGCATTAGAAGTATAGATTGCTCTAGGCAGTATAGACATTTTAACAATGTTTATTCTTCCAATCCAAGAGCATGGAATGGTCTTCCATCTTTTTGTGTCTTCTTCAGTTCTTTCATGAGTGTTCTGTAGTTCCTTGAGTACAGTTCCTTTACCTCTTTGGTTAGGTTTATTCCCAGGTATCAGACAATCATATTTAAAAATGGGCAGAAGATATGAACAGACACTTCTCCAATGAAGACATATGGCTATCAGACACATGAAAAAAATGTTCATCATAACTAGCCATCAGGGAGATTCAAATTAAAACCACATTGAGTTACCACCTTACACCAGTTAGAATGGCCAAAATAAGCAAGACAGGAAACAACATGTGTTGGAGAGGATGTGGAGAAAGGGGAACCCTCTTACACTGTTGGTGGGAATGTAAGTTGGTGCAGCCACTTTGGAAAACAGTGTGGAGATTCCTCAAGAAATTAAAAATAGAGCTTCCCTATGAACCTGCAATTGCACTACTGGGTATTTACCCCAAAGATACAGATGTAATAAAAAGAAGGGTCATATGTACCCCAATGTTTATAGCAGCAATGGCCATGGTCGCCAAACTGTGGAAAGAACCAAGATGCCCTTCAACGGACGAATGGATAAGGAAGATGTGGTCCATATACACTATGGAGTATTATGCCTCCATCAGAAAGGATGATTACCCAACTTTTATAGCAACATGGACAGGACTGGAAGAGATTATGCTGAGTGAAGTAAGTCAAGCAGAGAGAGTCAATTATCATACGGTTTCACTTATTTATGGAGCATAACAAATAACATGGAGGACAAGGGAAGATGGAGAGGAGAAGGGAGTTGAGGGAAATTGGAAGGGGAGGTGAACCATGAGAGACTATGGACCCTGAAAAACAATCTGAGGGTTTTGAAGGGGCGGTGGGTGAGAGGTTGGGGGAACCAGGTGGTGGGTATTATAGAGGGCACGGATTGCATGGAGCACTGGGTGTGGTGCAAAAACAATGAATACTGTTATGCTGAAAAGAAATTAAAAAAAAAAAAACTTCCATGTTATCAGAGGTTACCCATGCATCCTGAGGCTAGAGGTCGTGCTGCAACAGAATGAGTTCAAATGGTCTGACATATCCAGAAGTGTGAACATTTACACCTTTATTGTATGCACAGAGGTATGACATATTTTATTTGCGCTGTAGCTCTGCCAAGAGCATTTGGACTGTGTATGGGCAGAATCACAAAATGTTGCTGAAACTTAGGACAAATCAAACCAAAGCTTGATTTTCCTCTTCTTCCTACCCTAAGAAACAATTTGCCTCCTTTTAAATAAAATTGCTCTCATGTAATTCATCTAGTTAATACTGGAGGGAGTAAGCATCCTCTGTGCTTGAACATAGAGAAGAGAGCAAGACTGATGTTCCTAGGGGCTCTGGGAACTGTCTCTCATCTCTTAGGATTTATAGAACTTTACATGTTTAATATTTACACTAGAAATTCTGAGGATCCAGAGAAGCTCAAGGTTATGGGACTGGGGTATGCTGCTGGTTGAAAGTCAAATAGGGTAAAACTAAGTACAGTCATCTGATATTGACAAAAGAGTTTACTGGTGGCCTGAAGACATGTGACTACAGTATATGCATTTTTGATTTGAGAAAGTTTCAAGTATGTCCTGTGCCATCTTGGTATATAGGCTAGACATCTACTGCTTTCCATCTGAAATTGCCCATTTGTAGATCAACACAATTCTACACACTTTAGCATAATTTTGAGGTTACTCTCATTAGAGTAGAAATTAGGAGATACAAATTGTATCCCAGTTGCTGCTCTGCTTCTAATTTATTTAGAACAAATCACTTAATATTTTATGTATGTATGTCCTGCACTTTAAGATGGGTACAGTACCTACTCTACATACTTCACCTCATCATTGTAAAGATGAGGTGAGCTTTGCTGTGAATGGGTAGTACATGTTGAGATGGACCCAGCCTAGAGAACCTGCAAGTATGTGATTGGAGAACTAAGAGGTGCCTTAGTGGTACAAATGGAAGACGTGAGGAAATGGAGGCAGCTAGAGAAAGCAGTGTGAGCATAAAGCATACAGACTATGGTACCACTAAGAAATCACATACCGTTAGAAGGATGCAGATATTTTCCGAACAATATTTCTTTCAGTCAGTCCACTATCCACACACACCATATTATTATGCAGCAGCAGAGGGAAGCAGGAGATAACTCAGTGTCATTGGTAGCCAGACTTGCCTCATTTTCTCCCATTCTAGACCCGTTCATGTGAACATTGGCTCTATTTCTGTGTGCTGGTTTTGACATTTTATTGTAGGCCTCAGGTTGACTCTGCATGCCCCTTGCAGGAATCTGACTTAGGCTTTCCATTGGGCTGCCTTGTACTAAAGTCTTGGCAGCTTCCTGTCGCCTATGTCCTGACCTAGGCTGAGCGAACCTTGTTCTCCTAAGGAGTGAATTAAAAAGCAGAACTACAGGAATTTAGCTGGATCCCTGAAATTTTCTCATCTGTCATTTATTGTGACTATATGGGAATGATAATGGACATTGGGACTTCGAAGATGAAGTGTTCTAGAATTTTGACATGGTGTAAAACGGAAAGAATTTAGGGATCGAGAGCAGAAGGAGAAAGCAAAATATGGAGGCATTGCTTTTTTGTGTGAATTTGGGGGAGGAGAAAAGAAAACCTGTGCAGCTCCTGGGAGGGGGAAAAAAGGGGCAAGAATCAACCTTTGGGGCATATGCTGGACTTGGGTCTTGGGTCTCCCTCTTGAGGCAAAAAGTAGCTACTCAGACATAGAAGAGTGTGGGAACCCTGATTATGAATTCAGTAGAAGGATGCTATTTATAGTGTACATATTTGTGTAGGCAAGGAGTTCACTGTGAAGTCCCACAGAGGAATTGGATTTGGCGTGCAAGTTCTGCCAGGAGGGAAGGACTGGTGGAGGAACGTGGCAGGCTTTAATCAAGCAGGTCAGGGTCAGAAGCTCTATTCATTCTATTCATGAATGAAAGGGCAAGTATAGAAAACACTGGGACTTTGTTTAGGAGAGATTTTGCTTGTGGTAGCAGTTCCAGTAAAGCAGCTGGTTTGAGGTTTGAACTTGGCAATCTGAATGGGAAGTTGGGTTGTAGCAAGTTGGAGGATAGTTTCTACTACCTGCTAGGAATGTTTGTGTTTGTTTTTGTTTTTGTTTTTTAAGAAATGGAGAAGGGGATCATAACTGGAACAAGGATGAATCAAGGAATGAAAAAGTGAAATCATTTGTGCATGGCAAAGTACCATTAAATGAAGTGTTTTGGTTATGGAAATTAAGAATACTAGATCACTGGATTTATGTAAGCATTTGAGAAAGAGACACTATATAAAAATTGTTAAATAAATTTTTAGTTGAAAAATGAAATTAAGTACTTTTAAATCTTAGTTCAAGGAAAAGAAAAACTATAATTCTTTCGCTATTTTGATATTGAAATGAGATTATCACATACAAAAACTGTCAAAATTAAGACAAAGTTCTAGCAAGAGATGCTTTTACGGATCACTAGGTTTCCAAAAATATTTTCCCCTATCCATTCGTCCGTTGAAGGGCATCTTGGTTCTTTCCACAGTTTGGCGACCATGGCCATTGCTGCTATGGACATTGGGGTACAGATGGCCCTTCTTTTCACTACATCTGTATCTTTGGGTAAATACCCAGGAGTGCAATTGCAGGGTCATAGGGAAGTTCTATTTTTAATTTCTTGAGGAATCTCCACACTGTTCTCCAAAGAGGCTGCCTTATTTGTGGAGAATATCAAATAGCATGGAGGACGTGGGGAGTTAGAGAGGAGAAGGAAGTTGGGGGAAATTGGAAAGGGAGGTGAACCATGAGAGACTATGGACTCTGAAAAACAATCTGAGGGTTTGAAGTGGGGGGTGGGTGGGTGGTGGGAGGCTGGGGCAACCAGGTGATGGGTATTAGAGAGGGCACGGATTGCATGGAGCACTGGGTGTGGTGCAAAAATAATGAATACTGTTATGCAGAAAATAAATAAAAAATATATTAAAAAAAAACAAATACAAAAAAATATATATTTTTTTCCCTGACTTGATACATTTTAACAGCCTTACTTCCTTCTGATTATGGGGTTGATTACCCTTGTAGTTCACCACCTGCTGGTCCCTTAGCAGGGGGATCCTGAAGTAGCTTAGAGTTTAGGGGGATTCTTTCTTGCTACCTAATGGATAGAAGCTTTTCTCCCCTAGGACCCAGGATCTCTAAACCTACAGAGCTCAAGAACAGCACAGCCCCTATCCCTGTTTCCATGGCTGCTCTGTTCCTGTACACATTCTGTAGCACTGGGGTGGCTGATGCAGAGACTGGCTAGCATCATTTAGATAAGTCAGTCAGCCATCCTGCTTGCCTCGTTGTTTAGTCCTTTTTCTATGGTAAATGCTCTCTGGTGTGTTAATACGACAAATAAAGGTCTTCACATTTTGTGTTGACTTCTGTAGATGCATCTTCATTTTTCTTCTCCAGTGCTCTTTGTTTATGATCTTCTAGTCTTTTTCCTTCAGGTTCCTGGCACACCACATAAGCATGATAACACCATTGGCCTTAAGTATGTATATGTTCTTACCTTGAGTCACTTCTCATTCAACAAAGTGCATTACCAGGTGCATCTTCTGAAGCTCCATTCTTAAGGAGGATTTTCTATACCATTGACTTTCTAGGTTACCTCTGAGTGGGGCTGTTGTATAATAGCTGTTCATTTTCACCCTGAACCCACATATTGAACAGACACATCTGTGACCCAAGTTCAGCCATTTTTCTGGCTTCATTTGGGCATTTTTCCCCAGGCCAACACCTCCAATTGCATAGTGTCTTCCTGGTAATATTGACTAAGTGGCAGGCCTGCATTTTTTTTGTTTTTTTTTTACAACTTTGCCCTGCCTTAGAGAAGCCTTTCCTGCTCTGGGACATACCTGAAACTGTACATCATGGCACCCAGTAGGGGGATCAGAGCAGTATTTTCAAATAGGGAAAATGCTGTCTCTAAAATCTGGACTACCAGGCATCATATGTCCTCCTTATGGACAGGAGGTATGAGATGCAGAAGTTTGTCCTTTACTTTGGAAGAGCTGTATCAGCATCCTTGGATCCCCCAAAAATGTCCTGATAATGGCAAGTCCCTGAATCTTTAGAGTTCTTCCCCCACTTTTGGACACATGTTTTCCTAAGGCCTCCAACATACTTAGTACTTCTTACTCATCTTGCCCAATATGGTGGTTCAGTGTAATATTCTGAAAAAATTCCAATAGATTCCTAGTCTCTTTGGGTTACAATGTGACAGAGGTTGGGAGAGTTAACATAATACCAGGGCAAAACAGTGAATGTATTCTTTGGCCTGCTCTATTGTGAAAGAGAATATTTCTGATCCTCCTTCCTGATATGGATGGAAAACACCACATTCAACAGATTGGTGCCTGGTTGCCATGTATTTAAGGCCATGTTGATCTGTTCTGGAAAAGACATCACATCTGGCACAGTATCTGTAATTAGAGCTACTGCTAGGCTGAATTTAATGTCCTCTTCCAGGATCTGTCTGGTTTTTCTAGTAGCCAGACTACTCAATTAAATGGAAATAAAATGGGGACTACTACCTCTGCATTCTCAGTCATGATGGGGTCTTTGGGGTGACAGTATCTCTATCATTTTCCCCAGGACACAATAGTGGTTTTATTTATAGTTTTTCATTGAAAAGGGAGTGTTTCAGTGGCTTTCACTAGATCTTCCCCACTATAATAGCTCTTACTTATCCCAAAGGCCAAGGAACCCATGAAGGATTATGCCAACCACCACGCATGTTCATTCCATTTATGCATTTAGTGTCCAAGGACATTTTCATAGAATGGATCTGTGGACCCAGTAGAAGCAAGATTTCAAGCAAGATTAGGCCTATTAGCATTCTATTTATTACTTGGCTCTCAGAATTTCCCATTTTAATGGAGCCATGAGTATGTTTTATGTGCCCAGATATCAACTTTGACCCTTTGTATAACAGTCCTTGAAATGTTGGTGTATTTTACTTTTCCCCAGTATATGATTATCAGAGTAAGTGGCTGTAGGTCTTTTTAGAGAAGAATTATGGGAATTATTATTGTGCATATTTGCCTTGGTGTTGCGGAGTCTTTCCTTCTGAGTAGCCTTTGAGTTAATGGTTTCTGGGTTAGAAAACCAGGCCTCTTTGTTTGGTTCTATCATCTTCAGCACTACCAGTGAACATGATTTTTTAATAGTATTTCCTTTCCTCTGATCTAGCCTCCAGTGGACAGCCTCTCTGGCTTATTGTCCAGCCCATGCCTTATTGTCTTATTACTTTGGTAAATGGGTGTCCTCCAGACTCTGCTGCATAATGTTATCACCAGGTGAGATTACTGGCCGTACGAAGTATATCCACTCTAGTTGCTTACTTCCCTGGGCTTTTAAACCCCTCATTTTAGTTAAGGCACTTTTGATATTTGTACTTCATTTAGTATGACCTCTTTCTTTTTCTGATCTTCCAAGAGCAATCCTAGTAGTGTACTAGTGCCACTTCCTAGGCCAGGATATGAAATTAGATTCTCTAATATAGGAGAGTGTCCTCATGCTGATGAACTCTTTTTTTCCCTACTTGATGTCCTTTACTCATCTTGTTCTAGCACCCTCAGCATCCAGTCTCATACATGTGTTTCAGCTTATATTAGTATAAGTTAAGCTAGGTCTTACAGTATCTTTGGGATACAGTTTCCTCCCTTTACAGGCCCAACACATCATCATCCAGGTAACCTTGTCACTTGACCCTGTACATTGCTCTCTTGCCCAACAGGGGATGTGGGGAAAGAAGTTGAGGGAGAGTACATGTTACCTTGCAGGACAGAAGCCTCTGCCTTATCTTTAAATCAGGGGTGCTGTAGACTACTAAGGAGCAGTGGGCCACTTCTACAGGCCCAGAGAGGTTGGGGGGATCTGGACTGTTAATGTTTACAAATGTATTGATCCCAGTGATTCATTTCAGATTTCAGGGTCTCATTCCTTCCCAATCAGAGCCCTGAACTTGGTATAGCAGACTTACCAGGGCTGAGAATTCACTTTATCTGGAGCTTTGCAATTCGTATAATTAAGTCTTGGACTTGATCCTTAACCTCCTCCCTTCCCCAGAGATCAGGAATCACAGCCTCTTTACATGCTGCCAGAGAGGTCGTCTGATTTTTACTCTTAGCTTTTAATTAGTGATTAATTACTGTTAGTCTTTTCTTGTCTCTCTCCAATGCATCAGTGCCACTCAGCAAGCCATTAGATTCCATTGTCCTTATAATTAGTACTTCCTCAGAACCTCAGAAACTTAAGCTATTGCATTTGCCAGTGCATTTTCTTCCAAGGGTATCCTATCCCCAGTTGTCACTGGTGAAAAGTTTTAGTTACACTGCTACAAATTTGTAGTTTCTACTGTTCCACCTACTGCTAAGAATGGAGACCTCATTGCCAGCTGGTTAGCAGATGATCCAGTTAGAAAACTGCATTTTAGTTTAGTCTTCTTCCTCAGATCACTCCTGACAACAGCTATCTTAGGACCAGTTCCTTGGGCAGTATACTCTGATGTGGAGGCTTATATATCGGAAGTTTATTGGTAAGTGCTCTTAGGGTGAATAGCTTAGGGGGAGTGGAGGGAGGTGTTAGACTATGATATAGTTTCCATAAGAACCACATCCATTTCCATGGGGAGCCTTGAAGCTGAGAGGGTTCTTTGGAGTTTCCTGCTTTGATGCATGGGGTCTGGACCTTGATACCCCTAACCTGCCAATCACTGGACAAGGACTGCCGGTGGGAAGAGTGTGACTTATAGCAAGTCAGCCCTCCTGCTAAAGGCAGTTCCAGAGGGGAACTCAAGTTAAATCTGCCATCCATCACTACCCAGCAGCTAGGGATGTGAATGCATAAGCCACAAAGGAGGATCTGAGCATCACATCACAACAACCATTACAGTTCCTCTATATTAGTAATAAGCCAATAAAAAGTATAAGAAAGATGGTCCCATCAATAATAGCAGTCAGAAATATAAAATGTGTTCATATAAATTTAATGAGACATGTTAAAGACTTATTTGGAAAGAAAACTTACTGAGAAATATCTCGATAAATGAAAGTATTTACCTCATTTCTGAATGAGAGGACTTAAAAGTTCTAATTCTTTTCAAATTAACAGGATAGAATATCCAAAAATAAACTTAAGTATATATAAGAATTTGCGTATGATAAGAATGGTTCTTAAATATCACTGGGGAGAAGGAAGGATTATTTAATAAATGTTTTTGTTTATTTAAATAATTTATTTGAGAGAGAGTGAGAAGAGAGATCATGAGCAGGGAGAGGGATAGAGGGAGAAGCAAACTCCCCACAGAGCAGGGAATCCAATGTGGGGCTCAATCCCAGGACCCTGGGATCATGACCTGGGCCAAAGGTAGACACTTAACCGACTGAGCCACCCAGCCACCCAATAAAATTTTTTTAGTTTAAAGATTTATTTATTTGCGAGAGAGAGGAAAATATGAATGGGAGGAGGAGCAGCAGGGGAAGGAGAGAGTGAATCCTTGAGCAGACTCCCCAATGAGTGTGGAGCTCTCTATGAGCTCAATCCTAGGACCCCAAGATCATGCCCTGAGCCAAACCAAGAGTTAGACAATGGACTGTCACCAAAGTACCCCTAATAAATGGTTTTGAATAAATGGCTAGGCATTTGAGGCACAACTTCACAAATTAAGATTTCCTATCTCATGCCATATGCAAAGTAAATTCCATATAAATTCAATGTTTAGTAAGAAAGAAGAATCCATAAAAATATTGGAGGGGCTCAGTGGGTTAAAGCCTCTGCCTTTGGCTCAGGTCATGATCTCAGGGTCCTGGGATCTGGCCCCGCATTGGGCTCTGCTCAGCAGGGAGCCTGCTTTCCTTCCTCCCTCTCTGCCTGCCTCTCTGCCTACTTGTGATCTCTGTCAAATGAATAAATAAAATCTTAAAAAAAATATATTGGAAGGAAATATGGGTATTTTTTAAAAAAGTAATCTTTTGTTGGGGAAGACATGTAAGACATTATCCGAAAGGCAGATCATATATAAGAAAAAATGCATTTCATTTACTAAACAAAGGCTATTGCCTTATTAAAATAGTGAAAATTTAAAAGCAAGTGAAATATAGGAATAAAATACTTGTAAGAATAGGTCCAATATAATTATCAAAGTATAAAAGAGCTCCTATATTTTAAGAAAAAGAAAAAGACAAGCACTCTAGAAAGAAAATTTCCAAAGGATTATGAACAGATAATTCATAAAAGCAGAAAAATAAAGTCAATAAACATGTGAAAAATATCAATACCTACTAGTAATTAAATATATGCAACTGAAAGCAACAAATATCATTTTTTACCTGTAAAATTAGTTAAGGTTTTTGGAAAAATTTAACTTATGGAAAGTATACATGTTTATCTCCAGAGAATGTAACCTGGTATATATTTACAGAGAATATAAAGCCCTTGTAGAAGGGTAATTTTTATCTGTATCCTCAAATTTAATTCATACCTTTTTAAAAAAGTTCATACCCGGGATGCCTGGGTGGCTCAGTTGGTTAAGCAGCTGCCTTTGGCTCAGGTCATGATCTCAGCGTCCTGGGATCGAGTCCCACATCGGGCTCTTTGCTCAGCAGGGAGCCTGCTTCTCCCTCAGCCTCTGCCTGCCATTCTGTCTGCCTGTGCTCGCTCTCTCTCCCTCTCTCTCTGAAGAATAAATAAAATCTTAAAAAAAAAAAAAAAAGTTCATACCCTTTGACCTAGCAGTTCCATTTCCAGGACTGAGTCCTAAAAATTAATAATAGCTTATATACATCATGAAATACTATGTTGCCTTAAAAAATAATGTTGAAGAACAATATTTAGTGACATAGAAAAATGTGCACAGAGAGATGCTAAGTGAGCTTAGCAAGCAGTAAATCAGATGCACAAATAATTCTCCGTTTTCTTTGCTAACACAGAGGGGAAAAGAAGCCCTACATACATGGGTACAATGGCAGTGGTGATATTCCTTGTTGACAAGGTTTTGGATAAATTCAAATTTCTTCTTTTTGTTTTTGTGCATTTTGTACAGTGTTCTATGAATCAAGTTCACAACGAGTACCTTAAAGAAAGTGAGAACAATTTCTCTATTAACTTAGTCCTGATTCCACCCTGATACTACTCTAATGATTTTAGAGAAATGGATCTAAGTGAAAAAGAAAAAGAAAAAAAAACCCATAAAATTCAGGTTGAGTCTACAGGTCCTTTTCTGATGAGCTCAGACTTTTAAAGATGTATAAAAATATAAAAGAATAAAACCTAAACAAGGCATGCACAAAGTAGAATACGTAGTATTTTTTTAAAAAATGAGAAGAAAAATTTAAAGAAGCCAGAAAGCTGAAGCTCAGAGTGAATCTAGGCTTTCAGAAAGCTTAGCGTAGGGAAAAGGATTTAAAACTAAGCATGGAATAAGAAGAAAAGAATCCCTTTGGCCGAGTGCTTGGCAGCGCCAGGGTACTGTCGATGAATGGTCAGTACAGTGCAAACTCCATCAGAGCTATTTTACATTCATCTTTTCTGCCAAAAGGAATGATGCTGGGGCTGTAAAAGGAAGAACAAACATAAGTAGGAAGGAACTGAGACCTAACATGAATGAACAGATCCGGGGACCTCCCTGCTCTGGATGAATTCTAATTTTCTGGCTGGAGCAGATGCTTTTCTATGTTCTTGCACAAGAGAGAGCAGGTCACTTCCAGTGTTCATGGACCAACTGTGGTGGGAAGCAGATGGGACGTGGGCAAGCACAAATCGTTGTTCAAAAAGGAAAGGAAGGTGAGGCCCTTAAACTTCAGTCAAGTGGGCAGGATTCTCAAATAAATCATTAAAGGGGAGTTTCTGGGGAGACCCAGAATAGGAAGCATATACTCTCTTAAATAAAAGTGGGAAAAAGGTAGTATAAATGAGAGGCATCTATGTTGATATTGTGGGTGATGAGAGATGAGAGCAGGTTAAGGAATTGTAACCTACACAGCTCGTGGGGTGCTAGGAGGTGGTGTATGAGAGAAACAGAGTAGAACAGGAGTTTTTGATGTAATTGTTTTCAGGGAAGGTGCAGGGGATGGGGCAGGGCTGTAGACAAATTCTGGCATTTCAATCAAAGATACAGAAATTGGTGCTTCAATACAGGCATCTAAGCTTAAGCAGTGAATTGGAGAAGTCTGGAGGGGTGCTCATGACTGTGGGCCTCACTGCTGTGCTGCTGCATTTGGAGTTAAGTTTGTTGATGGTCTGGTCCATTTGGGGGCAGTTGTTTTCAGTGGCTAATAGGAGAAAGTTGATGAAATAACAAATCATAAAATGAGGAGATGTAACTTTTATAGAAAAGAAAAATGACAGCCATTCTAAACTCCCAAGTTTTAACCTTTTTTCTTTCTTTCCTTCCTCCCTTCTATCCTTCTTCAAATACTTATTAAGTTACTACTGTAAACAAAGTTATGTTAAATATCAAGATTATTCATTCTTCTAACAAATACTTGAAAATGCTTACTAGGCACTGAAGATTTGGCAGTTGGTTCAGACAAGCAGGGTCCTTGTTCTCATGGTGCTTAAAAATTGTCTAATGTGGTGGTGAGGAGAACAGGTGGGGAAGGGGCAGAGGCAGCATAAGCAAATGTCCATGAGATTTTGTTATATGAGCTGCTGATAGGGGGAAGGCTGTCTGAAAAGCTGACATCTGAGCAAAGAACTGCAAGACGGAAGCATGCGATCTGCAGGGAAAGATTTCTAAAGTTCCTACCTGAATGATTAATAGAAGCTTGCCAGTAATCCAAACAAAATGGAAGAGGGAAAATCTTGCAGCCAGAGGGAATAGCTTGTGCAAAGCATTATAGGTGGGAAAGAGCATGACTCATCTAAATGACTGAAGGAGGTTTGGTTTGAAATGTGATGTAGGAGGAGCTAAAGATGAGCTTGGACATGAGGGGTCAAAACACAGCCTTGTAGCTCTACTTGGGTATATGAACCTCCTCTTGATGGTAATGGGGGACTCATGAATTTTTTTTTAAGATTTTATTTATTTATTTGACAGACAGAGATCACAAGTAGGCAGAGAGGCAGGCAGAGAGAGGGGGGGAAGCAGGCTCCCTGCTGATCAGGGAATCCAATGTGGGGCTGGATCCCAGGACCCCGAGATCATGACCTGAGCCGAAGGCAGAGGCCCAACCCACTGAGCCACCCAGGTGCCCCAAGAAGAAAGTTTTTAAGAAGAGTTAGTAAGAAGAAAGACTTTGGAAGCATTTTCTGTACAAATAAGTAATTTCCATCTTTGAAGTTGATGGCTTGAGACTAACATCAACGTATCTTTTGTGGCAGCAGAAATAGAACCAGGGTGAGGAAGGGTGAGTAAATACTTTTTATACAAATCACAAGGAAAATAAGCATAAGTACTGGAAGGATATGGCCAGGAGAAAGGGTTGTGAAGATGAAACAAAACACAATCTGTTGTGAAACATGTGGGTATCATTTGATCAGGGTATGGGAGTATAAAAGAGAATTTTTAAAAAGAAAGAAAAGGAAAATGTGGGGGACATTTACCATCGTATGGGTAAAGGTCCTCAGAGGCAATGAAAATGCAAACACCTGTACATATAACAACAATAATAAAGGTTGTAAAAGAGGCAGGACTGATCATAGGAGGGGAGAAAAGCTTTAGGGAAAAGAAAAGGAAAGGGTGGTGGATAGAGAGAAAGATCTTTTGAGGTTATGGGCAACTGGCATGTAATGTTTCTAGAAAAACTGTTGGTTTTCTTTGCAGTATTAGGCTGACTGTAAGTACACATCTTATTATGTGCTTTAATGCCTCTGAGCATCAAACATAACAGCTGAGAGTTCTTAGAATAGTATAAAGTTCTATACACATGTGAAGAATCCTTAAGCTTTCTCAGTTAGAGAAGAAAAATATTCTTTTTGATTAGGTTGTATGACTTGATCTTCCCCACTTAAAACCACAAAGGAGTAGATCAGACAAGTAAAGGTGTGTTTGTATTTCACACAGCCCCCAGAGAAAGAGGCATGTTCATTTGCCTTAAGTGGGGGAATTTGGGCAATTTATTCCAGATAATTTAGGACAATGATATTCAGGTTCCTCTCTGTGTCTTAGCTGTTCTACAGGGAACTGCTGTATCTGTCAATTCTGTTAAAGTCTCAGTTTGAAGATTGTTTCATTCCTGCGAGGTCCTTTGATAAATCAACGGGTGTCTTAATACTCTGTAGACATGAGCAAATGTAATTTGAAGAGAAATAACATTGGGAGGTAGAATTTGGAGAAGATATCATCCTCCTTTAGGATGTTCCCAGCTGACATTGACTCAGGCCAATTGATTGAAAGAGAGACAGATCCATTCTATTCACCTGAGGGAAAGAACATATTTATGAATGAATTTTTCCTGTTAGCAGTGATTGCAACTAATAAATTCTCCATTTTTCTTCTTGGCCTTGCATGAACTCCTTCAGGTCCACCTGGGTGACCATCAACTTGGGTTTTTCCTTGTCACCATGTCTTGGGTCCTGACAAAGCTAGTTTCTGTAGGCAAGTGATGGGCTGCCATGTAGCATTATTTATGGGAAAGAGAAAAACTGACTCTCTGCTTCCAGGTTTTGCCACATAGGTTTCTCTTAGCTTCTCCTTGCTTTCATGTTGTTTTCTTTGATTTGTTTTAACCTATATTTTTCTAATAGTAGTGATGTTAACAGCACTGTAAGGACTTTTTCTGAGGCGTATCTCTTTTAGAGAATATATATCCCTTATACCCCTGGCTGTGCTTCTGGAAGAGAACATTCTTGCTCTTTTTTCTCCTTTCCACTCATTATTTTCTGTCCTCTTCCTTTCTTTTTCTTCCCTCTGCATAGTTGGATGGTCAAGACGGGGGAAGTCAGTGTTACATTAATACCGGCCATGAATTCATTCCTGATCCTTCTCTTCTCTCCTCTCCCCCTTGGATCTCTGAGTCAAATGTCTGGGCTGTAAGAATTTCCCTGGAGGAATTGTTGAGTAACATTCTACATGTGGCAGGCACATGACTGCACATTCTGCCTTTTCATGGGTTTGGATGTTGATTGACAAGGCACCAATAGCAACTTTATTTTATATTCCCAGAGCTCAACTAAGCCATATTCCTCACCAAGTGGCAAAGGCTGGATTGAAGGCCTGGAGAAACTGGGAGTGTCTGAGTGAGTTTTGATATTTAATTTTCTCTGATTCATTTGAGAGGCAAAAAGGGAAGACTGTGGGTGGTACGGAGCCTCTGGGGTGTAAGTGACACTCTGAAAGCATTCCTTCCTTTCTCAGTGGCTGTTCCCTGATCTAATGGAAACAGAGAAAACTCCTAAGCTTTAAAATTTAACTGGTGTGTTTGGGGAATTGAGGGAGGGGTGCATTCTTCCAAACTGGTAGAAGGACCTCCAACATGGAAGTAAGAAAAGCCCTTTAAAATAGCTGAAGACATACTAAAATAAATAGGGCCACCTTGTCTTTCCCCTTTCTGACAAGAGTTTTCATGTAGCCGCACAAACATGATCACTGTGCCTGGGAGTCTTGGGGACTCCACAAACAACTTATGAATTGAAGACAGAGGCTTGGAGGGCTGTGCTAATTATGGCTAAATCCAAGAGAAGAGATGGCAAAGTATTGTATATTCCCATGTATTATAGCCTCTCTCCCAATACACAGTATTTCATTTCATCTAAGATGCCATCAAATATAATAGATGCCAATATTTTATTTTCTATTAAGAAAGAAAAAGTTCTGACTGTAAGATGCAACTTGATTTTAAAGAGTTTAATATGTGAATAGTCTTAGGTATAGGTAAAATACAATAATAAAAGATTGACAAATCCCAGAAGGGAAGAGAAACTCTTTACCCCTTCATCCAATTCCCTTTACCAAAACACTGAGCCAATTCCCTTCGCTTCCTTGGGATTCTCTTTAGTAGGCCAAGTAGACCTTAACTGGTTTACCTTGTCTAGCTGGTGAATAGGAGTCACTTTGGCCTTCTGCATATCTTTTACACACTTTGGAAAGTTAGAATTATTCCCTAAGCCCAGAGGTGAGTAAATTTGTGAAGCAGATGGTGTATGCTTTTCGGATATCTCCATCTTTCTTAATCCAATTCATTTTTGTGACATTTATTTTTTTAATTTTTCTCCCCAATACTGTGTGCCATAATGTCCTATAATGACTGTCTAGGCTGCACTGTGGAAACCTGTAAGGGTATGTATCTTTGGAAAGTACCCCAGATTCCTTTATTTTTCATCTTCCATGTCAAAACTTACCTTTTTTGGATACCATTCCTATAGGCCCTTGTTAGGTGACTAACTAGTTACTCTGAAATTGAATTAGTGATAAGCTAATAATAGATTAGGTTATTCTTCCCAAGAAACACATTTTAAGGTGAATTGAGACCTTGTTGGAGATTTTTAATTCAGGGTGATTTTAGAGATCAAAATAGTAGAGAATATTTGGCCTTTAGGATAGACTATATTCTTCAAATATGAATACAGGTGACTCTTGAACAACATGGATTTGAACCGTGTGGGTACACTTCTACTTGGATTTTTCAATATATACATTGGAAAAATTTTTGGAGATTTGTGACAATTTAAAGAAAATTGTAGACAAGCTGCATAACCTAGAAGTACTAAAAATATTAAGAACAAATTAAGTATGATAGAGATGCATCAAGTATATGTAGATACTAGTCTATTTTATCACTTGATACCATAAAATATATATAAATCTATTACGAAAAGTGAAAATTTATCGAAATTTACAAGCACAGACTGTACATGGTGCCACTCATAGTTGAAAGATTAAATGACTGTAAAGGAGGAAGTAATACTGTAAAGATACAGTATTAAATCATAACTGCATAAAATTCACTGTAGTACAGACTGTACTACTATAATAATTTTATAACCAGCTCCTGTTGGTATTGTGGTGAGCTCAAGTGTTGTGAAAATGTGCTTAAAATGCCATGTGATGCTAATCACCTCCACGTGAGCAGTGCAGTTCATCTCTTCAGTAAATTGTGTATCACAGTAAAAAGTGATCTTTTGCAGTTCTTGGCGTATTTTTCTTCACGTTTAATGCAATACCATAAACCTGTAATAACACCATGGGACCCATACAGAGTGCCACGAGTGATGCTGAAAGTGCTCCCAAGAAGCAGAGAAAAGTCATGACATTACAAGAAAAAGTCAGATTGCTTGATATGTAGTATAGATTGAAGTCCACAGCTGAGGTTGCCAGCCTTTTCAAGATAAATGAATCCAGTGTAAGGACCTTTGTGAAAAACAAAAACAAACCAAAGCAAAAGGAAATCTGTGAAGCCATTGGTGCAGCTCTACCAGCAGGAGCAAAACACATTGCACTTTTTGCAAAATACCTTTTTATCTCATATTGAAAATGCAGCTTTTATGTGGGTGCAGGATTGCTACAAGAAAGGCATACCTATAGACTCTAATTAATCATTTGAGAAGAAGTGAAGTTGTTACATGACAACTTAAAGGAAAAAGAAGGTAAAGGACTAAAGCCGGGGAATTTAAAGCCAGCAAAGGATGGTTTGATAATTTTAGGATGAAATTTGGCTTTAAAAAGTGTCAAGAGACTAGAAGTAGCTTCTGTTGACCAGCAGGCAGCTGATGAATTCATACATACCATTAAGAAAATCACTGAGGCAAAAGGATATCTCCCTGAACAGGTATTTTAATGCAGACTAAAGTGCTCTATTCTGGGGGGAAAAAGCCACAAAGGACATTTATTAGTAAGGAAGAGAAGTGAGCACTACAATTTAAGGCAGGAAGTGATAGGCTAACTGTTGTTGAATACAGATACATTCTGCTTTAAAATAGGACTGCCTGCCCTTATCTATAAAGCTGTTAACCCCTGTGCCTTGAAGGGCAAAGATAAACACCAGATGCCAGTCTTTTGGCTGCACACCAAGAAGAACAACTGAGACAATGAGAGTCCTTTTTTTGGATAGATCCTGTCCATGCCTTGTCCCTGAAGTCAGGAAGTACCTTGCCAGTAAGGACTGCCTTTTAAAGTTCTTTTAATATTGGACAGTGCCCCTGGCCACCTGGAAGCCCATGGGTTTAAATACCAAAGGTGCTGAAGTGATCGGCTTGCCCCAAACACAATGTCTGTAACTCCACCTTTAGGTCCTGGGGTCATAAGAACCTTTTAGGCTCATTACACATGTTACTTCAAGGAAGGATTGTCAGTGCTGTGGAAGGGAACTCTGATAAAGCATCATGAAAATCTGGAAAGATTACACCATTGAAGATGCCATTGTTGTTATAGAGTAAGCCATGAAAGCTGTGAAGCCTGAAACAATAAATTCCTGCTGGAGAAAATTGTATCCAGATGTTGTGCATAACTTCACAGGATTTATGACGGAGCCAATCAGGGAAATCATGAAAGAGATTGTGGATATGGCAAAAAAGGTGGGGTGGGGGGAGAGGTAGTGAAGGGTTTCAAGATTCAGATCTTGGAGAAATTCAAGAGCTAATAGACATCACACTGAAGGGATTAACAGAAGACCACTTGATGGAGACGAGTGTTTCTGAATCAGTACAGAAAATGAGGAAGAAGACGTAGAAGAAGCAGTGCCAGAAAACAAACTGATGTCAGACGGTCTTGCAGGAGGAGTCCAGTTCTCAAGACTGCTTTTGACTTCTTTTATGACATAGACCCTTCTATGGTACGGGCACTGAAATTAAAGCAAACAATGGAAGAAAGATTGGCACAGTATAGAAACGCTTCTAGAGAAATGGAAAAGCAAAAAAATCAGACAGAAATTATATTGTATTTCCATAAAGTTACACCTAATGTGCCTGCCTCTCTGCCTTCCCTTTCCTTCACCTCTTTCACCTCTGCCACCCTAGGACAGCAGGACCAACCGTGCTACTTCCTCCTCATCCTCCTCATCCTCCTCAGTGTGAAAACGATGAGGATGAAGACTTCATGATGATCTGCTTCTGCGCAGTGAATTATAAATGGCCATCATGCTGTGCAGCTAATACACTTATTTGTTGTATATGCGTGTGAGTGTCATGTGAAAATCTGCTTGTAGAGTAAGACCTGCATGAGACTTTTGTTGTCATTATTGCCTAAGTATGCATTGTGGAGGACACTGTATAGAAGTGAACAGGCTATCCTTACATAGGCATTAGGTGAGTGATATTTCATATAAAACAAATGTATTTTTGTGCTATTTTATAACTTTGTTTTCAAAGAATTGCCTTAATGTACAATATGTCTCTTCATAATTGGAAAAGCTGCAATCCTAGCATCATAGGTAAGTGGCTTTTTAAAAAATGTAACGAATGAATATGACTCTAATACTGTATGCCATAAAAATTTCATGATGATTCATTCATTAGTATATAGGCTGGGCTACCATGAAATATTTGCATCAATTACACTAGGCTACAATAAAACAAACAAATCACTGCTTCTTCATTATCAGTGCACAAATCATCATAGCTGTAAGTAAATATGAGTTTATTTTTCACATTAACTTTTTGTTTTTGATGTCTGTTCCTAGTAATATGTACAACCTCTACAGTGTTTTCTATCATATAAAACGATATTGACATAGGTACTGACAGATGATTCATCTTGCAAACAGACTACGTAAACTTACACTAGCAGTAAATACACAGTACTACCAGTGTATTTTCTCTTTTCTATGATTTTCTTAAAATTTTCTTTTTTCTATATTATTTTGTTGTAAAAGTCAGTATATAATACATAGAAATACAAATTATGTTTTATATGACCCTTCATGTAATTGGTGAGTCAATAGTAAATCAATAGTAAGCTGTTAGTAGTTAAATTTGGAGGAAGTTAAAAGTTACATGGGGAGTCAGTGGCCCTAACTCCTGTGTTGTCTAAGGGTCAACTATATATGTGTGTGTGCGTGTGTGTGTGTGTGTGTGTGTGTGTAGTGTTCTAAGGCTTAAATTTACCATGTTAGTATATAGACTGATGAAAGGATATCAAAATATCAAAAACTATTTTATACCCCTGAGCCTGTGGTACACACTCTTATCTGATCACAGCCCACTTCTTACTGAGCTTAGATATGACCTCAGAAGCCATCTTAACAGAACTCTCATACCAAGTAATGGGAGTGACACATGGAATGAAGTCTACTTTCTAGCACTGGTATAAGTCTTGGGGGTGAGGATATTTATCAGCTCACATATATTTCTCACTTATGAGCACAGCCAGTTCCTTTTTGCCTGGGATCTCTTCATCTATTATGTTAAGGTGAAGGAAACAGTAAGGAAGTATATGGAATCTTGTTCTCAAAAGTATGTCAGTGTAAATGCAGAGCATTTGTCAGAAGTATTAGAGAAGGTGTTTTTGGAAAATCATGTGTGCTTGTCTGAGGCACTCCTGGTTAATGTAGATACTGATAATGAGGGCAGGTGCTAGGCTAAAGAGAACAAAGGGAAAAGATTGAAGGGCTGGGAGGGCATCTGTGTATGCAGTGTTGAAGCATGGATTATCCTGAAAAGAGCCTGATGGGTAACCTGGAGTGGTCATGCAGTGTGGTAGGAGTGTTGTTGTAGTGAGGGTGTTTGCCAGCTGTTTTCCATCTCACTGAAGATGATGGCTCTTAGGATGGAAGGAAATACAGGGTTACTTAAAGGAGGAGCTCCCAGGCCAGCCTGTACAGGAAAGCATGTGTTGAGTGGTTAGCATGTAGTAGATGCTCTTGTGTGGGGGTGCCCATGTGTGGTTAAGTTGGGGGCTACAGATTTACTGCTCTCAAGTAGCAGACTGGTGTGGAAGGAGACATCCTTTTAATAGTGAACACTTACATAGTGCCCCTATGGAACTTGTAGGCACTATATATGTAGGAATATATATTAACTTACTGTCCCCAGTTTACAAATGAGGAACAAAGGCTTGGAGAGGTTCTGTAAATTGCTCAGAATCATACAGTTGGCCGTGATTTATAAGCTACTTACAGCCAGGATTCCTACCATATAGTTGGGCTCCAGAATCTTGAATCATAATACTGTGCTATCTCTCCAATCTCTCTCTCATTCAGCAGAATGAATTAATCTGGAAAAAGAGAAGTATGAAAGAGACAGACCTTTTCTGGGTTACCTAATTTGAGCTCACTGGGTTACAACTGTGGCCACTGAGAAATTCTCACTCATGAGCTATGTGGAGTTTTTCTTTCTTTTCTTTTTTCTTTCTTTTCTTT